>NC_137799.1:43479136-43724136 GCF_963383645.1 Muscardinus avellanarius
GAACTCTTAAGTTCACTGGCTTCTCTGATTTGCTAGTAATCAATAAATTTCTTTTTCCTTCTTCCTGAAAAATATTGTCATTGCATCTTTCTGTTTATATGCTTAACACAGATAGATTTCAGGGGGCATTTAGTTATTATTCTTTTTCTGAAAAGGGGTTAGTAAGTCAAATAAGTCTTGGAAGCTCAGTATTGTTTAATCTGCTCTGAAGGGTAGATTTTCCTCATATAAAGACAAATTTTAGGTCCCTCTCCTGCTTTAGAGAAAATACTCTACTGGGTGATGTTTGAGTCAAGTCAAACGAGGATAAGCTTTGCAAATAGGTTTTCTCAAGTATTTCCTGTCAGATAAAATAATTAAAGTTTTCTAAGGATTGGATTTTGGAGCACCTCTAAACCCTGCCTGTCCCCTTCAATGGCTACTGGTATGCTGGTTTTTCTTGTGACTATGGAAATATTAGTAGTTAAGGAGATCTGGGCCAGGAGTTTGGGATAGGATTGGAGCAATTAAAACACTATAGTACTCACAATTCTTATCAAGAAGCAGCCATTTATTTTGAACAATCACTTTCCAGTATTACTAGCTTTCCATTTTCAGAGTTCTTTAAAAGATTATTCTGATAAATCTGGTTTTGGCTGGTATTCTCTGATTTTATGGAGGAGGGGATTTTGGAAGTTAATACTGACCATTGCCTGCTCACTTCATTTTTTAAAATATATTTGTTCTCTTATTTTCCAGTGTGACTCTTTCAGATCTTCTCAAATAAAAATATGTCCTTTTCCCATTGCTGTCAGCTAACATACTTTACTAATAAAATAATGCAGCCCAGAAAAGCTATCTATCTCCACACTAAATAAACAAACTTATGTGTATAATTACACTACAATCTGCCCTCCATTTCTAATATTACACCTCTCTTATTTACCTCTGCTATAAATCTAATTTCCCTTTTTATACTCTAGGGCTTCATTCTTTCAAATTTCTTTGCTCCTTGAATGATCATGTTTCTCTTCTCCACTATATCATGACCAGAAATAAATAACTATATTATTATATATTCTCCATATAAAAATTTCCTTATTGAGTCACCTCCTGTTAACTGAACTATTTCTCTTTTTTACTTTTTTGTTTTGACTCACAAGTGTATTATTTTGAACTCTCCTTATTTTCTTAACTCCAATTTACAAGAAAGAAACCTTTCATAGCAAGCATTGTGACACTGACTGAAAAAAACCTTTCATTGCACAGGGTCTCGCTAAGTAGCTGAGGCTGTCCGCGAACAGTGATCCTCTGGTCTCAGCCTCCCCAATACTGGGATTACAAATGTGCGTCACCATGCCCAGCTTACTCTTTTTTAAAATATAGTCTTGTTGGTGCATTGTAATTATACATCCTAATGAGGGCAATGTGATACTAGCATACAAGCATACAGCTTTTGGTGTGATTATCTCCGGATTCCACTTGACTTCCTATACATGTTAGTGAAATCAGTAGTGATAACCTTCTGTATGGGCACAGTGTTTTCTGAACTGTTTTCTTCATCACACCTTCTTTTTCCTCTTCCCTCTCCCTCCCTCAAACCCCTTCAACTATTCTACAGGTCTCTACTCACTTATCTGAAGGCCCTTTTATTTCCTATTTTTTTCTTTATCTTTTACATATGAAAGAAAACATAAAACCCTTGACTTTCTGTGACTGGATGATCTTACTTTGGATTATAATCTCTAGCTTCATCTATTTTCCTGCAAATGACATAATTATTATATTTTTATGGCCGAGTAAATTTCCATTGTGTGTAAACAGCACATTTTCTTTATTCATTCATCTGTTGACCAGACACCTAGGTTGGTTCCATAACCTGGCTATTGTGAATTGTACTCCAACATATTCACTCTTGAAACTTGCTAATTGTCTTTTGTACCAGAATTCTGTAATAGATCATTGTCCTGTTTTTGTTTAAAAGGATAACTAATTTCTTATAATAATGTTTATGTATACTGCAAGAGAACAAATAGAACAAACCATCTTTGAAAATGTTTGAGTTTCTCATGTCTTACATTATATATTTGTTTTATATTTTTGGTGGTACTGGAGTTCCTGGAAACCCTTCTACCTCCAGCTACACTCCCAGACCTATTTTCATACTTTTTTATTTGGAAACAGGGTCTCTTAAGCAAGCACGGCTGGCTGTAAACCTGCATGATCTTTCTGTCTCCACCTCCCAAGTGCAGGGATTACAAACGTGCGCCACCACGCCTGGCTGTCTTACATTATTTAATATCATTTTAATTTAATTTGTTTTTTAAATACAAGCTCACCTACTATCACTACTATTTAAAGTGTTATAATTGTTATTTAATATATAATATTATCAAGATTCTAAATTATTCTTTAGGTTTTCTCAAAAGATGGTACAATAATTTTTTGAAGTGTATGAGTATTATGTGATGTGCACATACATGCTTTTACCATCTTGTACCCCATTAAGATGTATGACTAGGCCAGGCATGATGGTGCACGCTTGTAATCCCCACACTTGGGAGGCAGAGACAGGAGGATAGCGCAGGTTTGAAGCCAGCTGCACTGAATTAAAGAGACCCTGTTTCCAAATTTAAAAAGTATAAAAATAGGTCTGGGAGCGTAGCCCGGAGGTAGAAGGGCTTCCAGGAACCCCAGTACCACACACACAAAATAGATGTATGACTGCAATGCATCAATAAAAAATTAAAAATAAAATGTTTGCCAGGCGTGGTGGTACACACTTGTAATCCCAGCGCTTGGGAGGCTGAGACAGGAGGATCACACAGGTTCAAAGCCAGCCTCAGCTACTGTGTGAGGCTCTCAGCAACTTAGTAAGACCCTGTTTCCAAATAAAGTATAAACTAGGTCTGGAAATGTAGTTTGGAGTTAGAAAGCCCCTGGTTTCCACCCCCAGTACCACACACAAAAAAAATTAGAAAACAAAAATAAAATAAAATGTTTGCATGATACACTATGTGTGTGTGTGTGTGTGTGTGTGTGTGTGTGTATGAGACATTAAAACACATTTTTCAGGAAAACTTATTGCATAGAGGAAAAAATCATAAGCTTGATCATATATTTGGTGAAAAAATGTAAAAATGGAGTAAGAACATCTCAGTGTGTGTATCACTGTGTATATTGTGTGTGTTTGGAAGCAAACAGATGTTACAAAACTTGTGATTATCACTTGTCTATCTGTTCTGTAAAAATAGCACATTTGCAATATGTTTGTTTTTAAGTTAGATATTTTCAGAGAGAAGATCAGATGGAACAGAAAAAAAAGACTAGTTTGAAAAATTTATCTGATCCTGATCCATTTAATCTCAAGCTCAGCTACCCAGCAGCACTTTTCCCTTAAACCTGATTATCAGTAGAAAAACACTACTTGTCAAACTACAAAAAAAATCTTTCTAAATCCAGACTCCTGTGAGGTCTCTTGTTTTCAGTAAGTCATAGAAGTGGTATGATATATTTGTTTGATTTTAAATAGAGTTGTGAATTTTGTTGCTGTATTTGTTCATATTGTGTTTATTTTTTGGAAAATAGAAGTTCTTACATCAGTCTATGAAACTCATAATGGTTTTAGATAAGCTCTATAGAGGTTTTATTTCAAAAAGCTTAACTTAGGGTAAATAAAAAAACTCCATTCTTCATGTAGAAACATTTCATAATAATGTTTTTCTGGCAACACTGAAGAATTTGTAGGGATCCATGTACCCCTCTGGGCTACTATCTCTGTTATAAAGTGTACTTATTTCCCAAACAGCTGGAGTTTCAGGCTGCAATCATCTTCCTTAGAATAGAATGGAGCAACCAGAAGCCAGCTCCAGCTCTTCATCATTTAGCCTGGGAGATGAGCCTTGCATGTGAAATTTTCAGAATAAATCTATTGGCCCAAGTGGGAATTGAACTTATAACCAGTTTCTTATTTTTATTATATAATTAACATCTCAAAATATTTGATTGGAATATTATACTAGAAAAATATTTTGATATTTTAACCTCTCTGATTTGGATATAAAATTTCCCACAAGAGCCCATGTGTTAAGGCTGTGGGCCTCAGCACATGAATAGCAGCACTAGGAGGTAGTGGTGGTAAACCTGCAGAAGGTGGGGCCTACTGGGAGGAAGTTAAGTCATTGGGGATCTCTCCTGGAAGCAGATACTAGCATATTCGCCCCTCCTCTTCCTCTTTGTGCACGCCAGCTTTCTCTAGTTCAGCTCCTGCAATTATGTAATACCTTGCCACAGGCCCAGTAATGGAGACCAGTGATCTTGGACCTCAAACCTGTGAAAGCAAAATTCAAAATAAGGCCTTTTTTCTGTGTGTGTGGGGTGGTACTGGGGGTGGAACCCAGGGGCTTTCTACCTCTGGGCTATACTCCAGGACCTATTTTATATTTTATTTGGAAAGAGGGTCTCACTAAGTTGCTGAGAGCCTCACTAAGTAGCTGAGGCTGGCTTCAAACCTGAACAATCCTCCTGTGTCAGCCTCCAAAGAAAGGGTATTACAAGTGTGTGCCATCATGCCTGGCAGCCCTTTCTCTTTATAAGTTGATTCTCATGGGTATGTGATACAGTAAAAAAAAAAAAAAAAAAAAAAGTTGAATAGCACATTAACTAAAGTCTTAGTTAATACAACATTGGTATCCTGTCTGTTTATGTCCTGAGTCACTGAATCTAGACTTTTGTGCTTCGGTTTATTGTTTGTAACAAAATTAAATTCAGCTTCTAAAATTCATTGTCTTTCTCTCAGCCAAGTACACAAGAGGTTTAAGTGAAAAATAGCATTTGCTATGTTATGCCTGTGTGATCTGCATAAGGGCTTAGGATAAAGAGAAAACCTTCCACTTTAGCAAACGGAGAACTGTGTTTTTCATGTACATGATTTTTCAGCACTGGACTTGATTGATGTTCTTGAGATGATTCTTTCAGTCTCTTGCTAAAAAAGAAGGATGCATATCTGATAGAAGCTCATCATCTTACAAATGTGATGCTTTCTGTTTTTAGATAGAAGTGTCTGTCCTGGCCCTTTTTTCTCTGTTCCTATAGTGGCTCATTTGCACCATTCCTAGAAATATCATCTCACTTGACAATTTTTCATTAAATAAGGGAGTGAATTTGCCAATGTGCTTACAGGGAACTGTATTTATCAGGGGTTGCTTTTGCACATTATGATTTCCTTGCCCTCCTAGGAAGACGGGAAAAATGTCAGTTCCTGGTGCTCTTGCTTATTCAACCCAAACAGCTTATATAGGGCTTAGATTCAGTGTATAGTATTTTCTTATTAAAAATCAAGCTGGATGTTAAAATTAATAAAAAAACAATTGTTATTATTGGATGATTTTTTTCTACAAAGACAATTGTCATTGCATTTTCCCATTTATTCGCTACACATTTGTTTTTCTTGGACAAATTCAATACCCATTGCTTTTTGGCTTCTGGAGAAGATATTTCATAATGCTGGGCTAAATCTGTGCTTACAACTTTTACTGACAATTCTTGTTTACCATTTGCTGTACTTTCAACTGATTAGTCATGGGAATGTTGCAGCCCAATTCAAGCTTCATAAGTATTTAAGGGCATTGTACAGCTTTACTTAGTTATCTATCCCAGTGTTATGACATCAAGAAACAGCTTTTATACATTTTCTCCTATAAACGTTGTACAAAAATGTTTCACAAATACATAAAAGACTGTGTGTACCTAGATCTTATAAGGTATCCAATAAGATGTTTACACATGCTTCTTAAAACTATAGGCTCTTTTCCATCAATGAGATAGTTCCTTTTCATTATTCCTTCTCTTTCATATTTATGGTTGGCTCATTCATTCAGTAAGTGCATTCAATGTTAATTTCTCTGATGGCAATTCAGATGTGGCATTTTAACATGAATAAGATATGTTCACTATTCTTGACAAGTTTATGTGTTATGCCGTCTACAACTAGCCTGAATATAATCTTGATCTTAATAAGATCCTTGATTTAACTGCTTCAAGAGAGAAAATTCTGTGAATGAGCCTCTAATAATGGAGATATAATGTAATGGAATCAGAATCAGAGGATGGGTTTCAGGCTCTGGCTCTGCTTCTGTAGTGAATAACTTTAGGGAGTTGCTGGGATCTCTGGATTCCAACGTCTGCATTTCCACAATGGGAAGAGCTTATTGAATTATATTCCAGGGGAAACACAAGTGCCGTGTGCATGTATGCTTACATTACATTGAACCACACTATGATGTATAATTATGGTGCACCAATAAAAGTATATAAAATTATTGGTAGTGTTAAAGGTACTATAGCAGTTGATAAAAGAGCAGTTGAGATCTATTTTGTCTTTAATATAATTAGCAGAAATGATAATGAAATACTATTCCTTTCACATACTTTTAAGGAAAAACATGATAAACCAAAACATGGCCTCTCAGTTAAGGCAAATTTTATGTTATCTTTTCTCTTTTCTGCTGTTTTACTTTCTGCAGAAATAACTCCTAACAGGACTGATTTATGGGGTCCTTTTCACTTTTGCAAATATGCATATAGACTAAAATAGGGCAATAGCAAAATAAAACCACCAGGAAAGGAGAAAAATTGAAGCTTTGTAACCAGATATTCTATATAATTTATTTTTGATATAAGCTAAATAGTGTCTAGAATAAATATCGTCAATTCATAATAAAGTTTTGTTAAATTTAAAACAGACAAAAATGACTGATGTTTCTAGTCTAATGGCTTTGGTAGCCAGAAAAAAAATGCTTTCTTCATTTTGAAAAACTGAGAATATTTAGAAAGCATAGTTGACAATTAAATTTAAGAATGCTGTAGACATTTTTTCAGCTTTATTTATTTATTTATTATTTTTTGTGGTACTTGGAATGAGACCCAGGGACATTCTACCTCTGAGCTTTATCCCCAGCCCTATTTTTTATTCTTTATTTTGAAACAGGGTCTCACTGAGTTGCAAAGGGCCTCACTAAGTAGCTGAGGCTGTCAGTGAACCATGATCCTCCTGTCTCAGCCTCTTAAATGCTGGGATTACAAGCATGTGCCACCATGCCCAGCTTTGCTATTTTTAAATAGAAAGAAAAATAGGATTGAAAGAAATATTATGTAAATGAGACAAAAATGGCCCTGGACTCATCTTAATGTTGATATATTTCCCACAGTATTCCTTACAGTGATAGGCAGTTATTGAACCAGTCTTGTGGTTATGTGAAAACACAATATTAACCTTATAAAGCACATTAAATCCAGGAAAAATAATAACATATAACAGCTCATATTTTTAGGTTGATATGCCTTACATGTATAATACTATTTATTTGGATGAGAATTATAGAAACTAGGCATTGATATTAGATTTAATTAGAGATGATGAAATCAACTCAAATCAAAGTAGTAATTTTTCCCAAGATGTGCAGTTATTATACAGAAAACTAGAATTTGAACATAAACTGATTCCTGGGACCTTAACTATAATTGTTATGCTGCAAAATGTGAAAGAAATGTGATGTTTTACACCTTATATGTTTACATCTAATTTTTGGCAGTTTGAGGATGGAACCCAGGGGCATTCTACCTCTGAGCTACATCCCCAGCCCCATTTTTTACTCTTTATATTGAAACAGGGTCTCACTGAGTTGCAAAGAGTCTTACTAAGTAGTAGCTGAGGCCGTCCATGAATGGTAATTCTCCTGTCTCAGCCTCCCAAATGCTGAGATTACAAGCATGTGCCACCATGCCTGGCTTACATCTAATTCTTAAGAGGAACAATAAGAAAATGTCATTAGTAGTTGCAACAAATTGATATCAGCTCCTCAATACAAGGTAAACCTCATCACTACTGTGTGCTCTCAACTTCTCTTTCCCAACATATACCATCCTACTGAACTTTATATTTGAACTTTATCTCAATCATAAAATTCTGCCCATAAAAGCTCTCAACGTCAAACATCAATGTTTGAATAAGATGCATGAGTGATATCCCATGAACTGACTATGAATTTATAATCCCCACAAGTATTTATAGTAACATATCAAAATGCCTATTTATAAGAAACTTCACATCTATATTTGGCTCACTTGATATTAGATATGTTACTCTAGGTAAATAGCTTTAAATATGTTTTATCATTTGATAAAGAATGATTTAGTTATCATTTTCCAGTGTTGTTGATATAAGAACTAAGTTTTAAAAATACAGTGCATAGCTGAGTGCCTGATACCATAGAAGTGTTCACTAATTATTGATGATAATAATATCACTAATTTTTCAGAAGATATAAATTTTTTTTCTACAAAGATATGCTAAAGTGTCAAGGTCTTTTTTTGTTAAGTTCTGCTATAGTTTGGATCCTAAGGGTCCCTCAAAGTCCCCTGTGTTAAAATCTTAGTCTGCAGTGTGGTGTTATCAGTGGTATTTAAAAGGTGGAGCCTAGTGGCAGGTCTGTAGACCACCAGCGAATGATAAGGCCGTATCTCTTTTGTCTTTATTGCTTCCTGGCCTGGAGAACAACACATTTATTCCACAGCATGCAATTGCCATTGCCTTCTAGAATCCCTACCAGAGGCCTAAAAGCAAAAGGTGTGCCTGATCATGGACTGGAACCTCTAAAACTTTTTTCTGTATGTTGATCATTGTTATACTGATGAAAACAGATCAACATAGGTTTTATTCAGCAGTCTTGTTTATTAAGCATAGTATATCATAGAGGCAAAAAAGAATATATTTTTTCATGTGAGACTTTCTAGACAGTAGTCCTGACTTTTGAGTGATTTTAGGAAGGTCTTTTATTTATTATAACTGATTTCCACAACTACAGACAGATCCTGGCCTTGGTTATCTCCTGGACCATATTTTTCTCCATCCTCCCTGTCCCTGCTACCCTTAGGCTGACTTTTGCTTATAAAGGAAAACTGTGGAATGCTTTATTTATTCCCTAGGGCATTTGCTTGGGAGAGTTCCATTGCTCCTAACCCATCATTATCTCCTTGCTAACTTTCTCTCTCTTTGAAAATTCTCATCTAAAACAGTACTTTTTCGTTGGGCAAGAGTGAAGGGGTTGCTAATCACCCTATGCACATCTGGCTCAGCACCCAATTTTATTTGTTTCCTTGCAACTGTTATCTGAAATTGTCTTATGAATCACTCTTTTTACTTGATAATACCTGCCTTCCTTTTATAGCCTGCCAGTTCTTTAAAAGCACAGCCTTATCCACCTTTCTCAATGTATTATATCTGGACACAAAAGAGATTGTCAATAAAAACATATGTTGGGTGAAATAAAGTATAACTACCCCAACATTTTGAGACAATTTCTATGCAGACAAATAAGATAACAGATGTGAAATTATCTCCTGAACTGTAAAATGCATTACAAATTACTATCATTACGTGAATCTTAACATTTTCATGTTATTTGCTCAAAATGATGCAGCTCCTATGTGGGAGAATTAGAATTTGAACCCATGAAGTCTGTCTGACTCCAGGGCCCATAACTATAATTATGTTTCCGTCGTAAATGCACTGCTACAGAAATTGACAACATAATGATACCTACCTCTTCAAATAAAACCATTTCTTTATTGGTTAAAATTGGCCACTCCCAAAAGCTTTCACCCTATCAAAACTTCCCATGGATGGAGTACAACATAATCTGGGAATCTCTGCAATTTTCTTCAGGAACTTATAGAATACAAAAATGTATTAAATATTTAACTTTATTCTCAAGGTCTATGCCCCTTTTGATTGCAAAAGCTCAATAGAACCACCACAGAGAATATTCTTCAATTTGCCCTTTCAATGTGAAAGAATCATTGGTGAAAAACATAAGCTGAAACTGAACTACACGATGTCTATAAATTGGCAACCGATTTTTTTTATGACCTCCATAGAAATGAGTGTATATGGAGTTATTTTTGTATTAAGGCATATTTGCCTGGAGTGAACTCTCTTCAGATTTCATTCACAGCTGCTAGGAAAAATGATTTAAAAGAAGCCATATGTGCTTGTTTTATAATTGTTCTAGACCTTGTGTGACAAAATTCATTTCTGTTTTACTTTAAATATTGTTCATATAACTGGCTTAGATATGTCTCAGCCCTTAGAATCTTTCTTAATGAAATAATAAAAATGTAAAGTAAGTTTTATATTTTTCTTATCCTCTGCTAAGGTCATTTGTTGCTAATTTAGTTACCTATATAGGTCCCACATAATGTTGAGTATATTTTTCTTTTAGACATGGAGCAAATGTAATTTTGTTCCTTCATCATTTACTTTATGAAATTTGTCAAGGACATCTAGTTCTATATTGCTAATATGCTACATAGAAAATTTTGACAATCTGAAAAAAATTAACCTTGATTTCAAAGGTTTACTTTTGGTCAAATATGTATCTACTGAAAATAAAATATTCAAGTCTAATGTAACACATCTGCTTGTATATTGGAGGAGGAGTTATGTAGAAAAATCAGAATGCTGAGAGACTTTACAAGTATTTTATATATCACTAATATAACAACAAGCTGTTTAACCTCAGAGAGAGGAGACTTCAAACATGACTTATTATTGTTTTCATATATTGGAAGAAGAATCATATTGAAGAATAATTTAACTTCTTGCTCGACAGTCACAAAGTATGAGCCGCAAGAACATGGGTTTATTAGAGGAATATTTCTGATTATTCTTTAAGATAAAGAATATTGAGTTGGTATATATTAAGAATCTCATCACTGGAATTGTCCATGTGTGAGACAGAAGGCTCTTTAGTGGAGATAATATTGACAGGGATAAAATTGGGGGGTTCACAATTGAATTTAGATTCCTTTCAAATCTGTGAATTCTTTTGAATAATCACTACCAGAACCAGAGATTTATATATCAGAAGACCTGAGATTCAAAACTACATTTTTTGGGAGACCTTTGAGAGACACTGACCAAAAGGCTTAATTGTAATTTATCATCTTGAGGTTTTCCTTAAGTTTAGGCCAAATATCCTGGAGTAATTAATTGTACTTTGGGAACCTTCTTTTGAAAAAATTCAAGTCTTTCCTCAGTTACATGAAATCACCTAGGGACAGAGTTTCCAATAAGCTTCCCCAAACCAGCACCAAGAGTTGTATGGTCTCTATTTTCCATTCAACTTCCAGATGCTCTCTTTAATCTTCTTCTGGGTAAAAGTCTAACAACTGTTTCACGGAGCTTTAGGAATGGCACATTCGTAGTTTACCGGGGTCCTGTTTTTGAGCTGTGGCCTGGTAAGTTGGCTGCCACCATTGATTATCATATTATTTCTTTGGTTATCCTTAATGATATTTGGTTTTCTGAATGGTACTAACTTGTTGATTTTAACTCATGTTAGTCACAAAGTGGGTTTAGGCTTTGGTTTGCCACTGATCCACTGAGAAATCTTGGGCTTAAGCTGAGTGTATGGATTCATGTACATGTTTTCATTCATTAGGTCCTAACCTTGGTTCATCTGCCAGTAAAAAGGAATGAGGGCAGCAAGTTTAACAGCAAACATCTTACACTCTGTCCCTTCTGCCACTCACATTCCTAATGTCACTCCATACTCCACTCTGTGCTGCATGCTCTGGTAGCAACAGAGCTTATCCCATTTGTAGACTTTAAATACTTTTTCTTTTCACATACTATAGGATCTTCCAGTCAGTAGCTTTTTTGCACCCAGTTGATGTGTGCTTTTCCAGCTTAGTATTTTGCATTGGGTAAAGAAAGCATTCTTGATTCCACTTGTGAATCCCTTGCCTATTCTTTCCACTTTTGGTTTTGTGTGAAAAGCTGGGATATGGTCAATGAAGCCATGGATAAAACCTAAAAAGTTCAAGAGAATGTATTATTGTATGACATATTATTCTATTTTATGTAATATAAAATTCTGAATGGCAAATTTACATTACCAGAATATGAGTTACTGTTTACAATTTTTTGGTTCATCTTGATGAAACTACGATTCGTGGTCATTATCAACAATGCACAGTCATAAGTATTCAGCGGGTCAATATAAGCATTATTCATAGCAAAAAAAAACATAATAGCAACCTTATTAGGAATGGTATAATTATCATTAAATAAATGGTATTAAAGAACTAGAACTACAGAGATAAGAAATTTTATATTATTTAAATACAATCAGTTTTTATAAACCTATGGCATTGTGGATAACAATATTGCTGAATTTATCTCCAGGTAGAAAATTGTGAAAACAGTCACATGTTGAAAAGACAGCATATTTCACAGTGTAGAACATAAAGTGAAATTTATGAAATTGCAAAGGATGAGATGGTACTTGGGCACTGTAAAGAATTTCCATGTCTACTAATTAACAATAGTTACACATGTAAGTATTTTATATGCATTGTTCTACACTACCATTAATAAATTACTACATTTAACAGGGGGCTATGAGTTTTCTAAAAAAGTATTAATAAAATTGTTTATACAGATGGGAGAATCATAAAAATATTTGCTCAGGCTGCTACATAACCTATGAGTGGCACTGATTATCTATTTTATAAAATGGCTGGTGCATTGGTCAGCTTTTTGTTTCTGTGATAAATATTGTAGACATGAACAACTAAATGAGGCAAGGTTTATTTGGTCCATCATTTCATAGATTCAGTCAATAGTCTACCAGCTCCAACGCTATCATTATTGTAGCCCATATGGTGGAATAAAGGTGCTTACCTCATGATAGCCAGGAAGAAGAGAGATAAGAGATCTGAGACAGCTATGCCCCCACTGACCTACTGTCTCTAGCCACACCCACCTGCCTATCATTGCCACCCAGTAAATACATTCAAATTATTAATCCATCAAATAGATTAATTCACTGATGAGGTCAGAGCCTTCATGATTTGATTATTTTATCTCTGAACATTTTTGCATTGTGAATACTTGAGCTTTCTTGGGAGACATTCTGTAGCTGAATGATGATACCTCAATTTCATAAAAGAGTCTCTTCTAACTCACAAAGCCTATGATTCTGTATGTACATTTAATTTTTTTCCCATACATGTGTTTGGCATCATTTTTATCAAATCTAATAAGAATGAGAAAATGTAAATAAAATAAGTTTGACATACACACCAAATAAAATACAGTGTGGTAAGCAAGGTCAAAAAGAAGATCAGATGTGAGCACTGTTGAGAATCACGATTGGGATTAGATGTTGGTTGAATCCATACATTAATTTCAATAACTCATTAGCAAACAAGTTATGTCAATTATTTATCTACACATGCAAGATCAAGAATAAGTGATGCATGTATATCTATTTGCATAGCTGTATAATTCACAAATACTAATCTATGGAACCAGCCAAGTTGCCCATCAAGAGATGAATGGATTATAAAACTATGAGATATGTACAACAATGGAACTTTACTCAGCCATAAAGAACAAAATTATGTCATTTAAAAGAAATAGATTGAACTGGAGAACATTATACTGAGATTAGTCAGTCACAAAAAATGAGAAATAGAATGCCCTCCCTAATATATGAAAGTTAGGGAGAAAATGGGTCATAGGAGGAACTCTAGACAATGAAGGAGAAAGCATAGATGAGCAAATAACATGACACAACAAAGAGGGTGGGAGGGGGGAAAGAGGAAAATTTCCTAATGTATATGATGTACATTAACAAACATATGAAAGTCAATCACTAAGCCAAACATGAGAAGGAGTGAGGGGGGAAGGAATAGGGTGGGAATTGGGGATCGCCTCTACCATCTTGTACTCCATTAAGATATATGACTACAATGCATCAATAAAAGAAAAAAGAAGAATAAATGATGGGTTGAATGAATATGGCTTCTAAGATTCCAATTCCACATAAAGAGCTAAAATTTGGAAATTTTCCCAGCTTTCTAGGCACTCCTCAGCACATAAAATAAGTAAGCCCACACTCTTAATCAGGAGTCAGTGGACCTAACTGCTATTTAAGATGAGAAGCTCTGATGCCAGGATGTTTTTGTTTGATTGTTTTTCACTGAAGCATGAATAATTAATCATGATGTTACTAAGGGGCGAAAGTGGAGAGATGTAGCAGCCAAACACTGGATGTTTGCCATTGATTTTGAAGCAGGAGTTGAGAACCTGTGGAAGAAAATTTGATAGAGTGGCCCAAATGATGTTTCAAAACCAATATTCCAAGGTCAGTAGGAAGAGGGAATGTGATTCAGAGTCTGCACAACATATTGGATACGTATGTGTGTAGGTGTTGGGTGATTTGACTTTAAACATCATTTGCTATGTACCAGTTATGTCCTATGAACAGAACAGCTGTGTTGGTTAGGCAGGTTGTGCACTGCCCCAATTCTCTTAGTCAGTGAGGGTTTAGCCAGTGATTCCACTAAGGTACACTCAGGCTGCTACCACCTGGAAGTAAGGAAGCCTTTTCTCATTCCTGCAAAGGCACTGTACACATGGATGTGTCTTGAGGATTCGGGTTAATTTCTCTGAGCCATCACATTTGCCCTGCAAGATTGCTGTGAAGAGCATCCCACAATACAGGCACTTGATTAGAGGCAGTTAGAATAATAGGACTCTGACGTGGTGATTAACTCTGTGTGTTCACACATGGAAGATTGTGCCATAATGTGACATCTTCTAGGAGATTACAACTTATTTACCTAAACAAAATTTACACATTGCTGGGCATGGTATCACATGTTTGTAATCCCAGCATTCAGGATGCGGAGACCAGAGTATCGTGGTTCGTGGACAGCCTCAGCTATGTAGCGAGGAACTTCACAACTAATTTGGACCCTGTTTCAAAAATAAAAAAGACTGAAAAATAGGGCTGGGGTTGTAGCTCAGAGGTACAGTGCCACTGGTTCCATTCTCAGTACTACAAAAGAAAAAAAAATCACATTAACCATAGTGAGTGGGGAAAAAAAAGCCAGTGTGGCTAAAAGCTTTTTAGCAGAGGCTGGTGCATTCTACTGTGTTTAAAATAGACCTCTTAAAGAAATGTTTTTAAAAATTCTTTTTTTGTGTGTGGTACTGAGGATTGAACCAAGTAGTCCTCTACCTCCGAGCTTCACCTCCAACCCTATTTTTTATTCTTTATTTTGAAACAGGGACTCAATAAATTGTGGAGGGCCTCACGAAGTAGCTGAGGCTGGTTGCAAACCTGCAATCCTTAATTACTAGCATGCACCACCATGTCCAGCTAAAAATTCTGTTTTGGAAAAAGCACATTCATGGTGATTAATAATACAAATAATATCCCTGGAAAAGAAAGCCGGGAGAAATACAATAGCGTGTTACAAGCACAGAAGGAACGCAGAGGAGAGAACTTTGAACTTAGATCTTGGTTAAAACCTTTGCTCTGCTCTCTACCAGCTTCATGCTCTTTAATAAATTATCCTCTAAGCTCCAACATCCTCAGTAAAATTAATTATATAGCATAACTTATATTTTGCTTTTGCTACAAAAATTAAATAAGATTATAACATAAATAAATATAAACTTTAAATATACGTTAGTGCATTCCATAGTACCTCATAATTTTTTTTGTGTGTGTGTGTGTGTGTGTGTGTGTGTGTGGTACTGGGGATTGTTCTACCTCCAAGTTAGACCCCCAGCTCTCTTTCTGTTTTGGTTTGAAACTGGATCACACAAGGCTGTTGAGGTTCTAAGGCTGATCATAAACAAGCCCGTGATCCTCTTGTCTCATCCTTCCAAGTGAGAAGATTGCAGGCATGCACCACCAACCACCAAGCCCATTTCTCATAATATGTTTATAAAAGGTTCATAGCTAATTTTCTGAGGGTAGGTTGGTTTTTGTACAGTTGAAGATTTAGGCAATAAAAGAACTATTCAGGTTAGAGATTACTTGCAAGAGGAACTGATAGGACATCATTAAAATCATTAAAATGCTAATGTATTGATTGGAAAAGTGCAGTATGAAAAGATGAAAGGCAATTCCTGTTCTACTTTCTATTGTCCATGCTTTTTTACTTGGGTGAAAGAAAATTTAGCATGAGATCTCTTTGGCTTTATTTTTTATTTTAGTTAAGTAACCATTCCCTCAAACATCGTAGCAAGAATTGTTTTTACGAAATTTATTTTATAAATAATTATCTGAAAGAATTATTAAAGTCTAATATTCAAAATTTCTAGCCTACTTCTTTGTAAAAAAGTCATCTTCTTTGCAAGTAATTAGAAAGGAGTTTTAGCATATATTTGTGTGCAGAAGATTTTGCCTTTTAGTATATTTTGGTGAGAAGATTTTAGAGCAATTAATAATGCATTAGCTGACAGCTTTTCATTGCTCTTTTTTAAAATTCAAATGTCTCACCATATCACTTTGTAATTTCACTCTAAACCATCTGCCAAGCTAGGTACTTTCACCACATTTTGTTTTACATATGTGTCCTACTTTGAACATCTCAACATTTTTCTGGGTTTATTTTCTATAGACACCAAATTCAAATTACTAAATGTGTGAATGTTCTACATTTTTGTACTAATATAAGTACCTCACAAAATACACATCTATTACTTAAGAAATATTGTTTCTTTAAGCTGAATTTAGTTGAATTTTTATATCTTACGTAATACTGTTCTCTGAGTTATACTTAGTTGAGCACTTACTTTTTGAAAAAGTAATCTTAATATTTTTGTCTTGTTTTATGAGATATCTGGTGCCTGCAAAAGAAAATTTTAGAGATTTTCTTGAAATTTGTTTATTTCTAGCCATGGTAAAAATGTTTTTAGCATCCACTGCTGATATTTCAGTCCTACAAATATGGCTTTGGGCAATGACCAAGGTAAAATTCATATTTCTCCTGTCCACATGGTAAACACAATTGGGATCATCCATATTCAAAGAGACTCTGCATATGACAGAGAAAGCCTACTACTGAATAGCTGTCATAGGCTAAAACATGGTCCTGCTTCACTAAAGACAACTTCACAGCTGAATGTCTGAATGTCAAGAACCTAATATTTTCTTGTTTGGGGAAAGGGTCTTTCCAGAGTTGATTGAGTTAAGAATCTAGAAAGGAGTAGATTATCCGACATTATCTGGGTGGGCCCTATAATATCCCAAGAATACTTATAAGACAAAAAAAAAGAAAGACGTTACACACTGAAGAGCAAGATTTGTGAAGATGGAGGTCGAAAGTAGAGTGGTCCAAAAATAAAGAATGTCAGCAGCCAAAGAAACTGGATGAGGTAAGAAACTGATTCTCCTCTAGTGTCTCTGGAGACAACATGTCCGGATGCTAAATTTGATGCTAAACTTCTGTCCTCAAGAACTATGAGAAATTGTGTTGTTTTAAGACATCAAGTTTGTGGTGATATGTTAAGGCAGTCAAAAATACTAATTTAGGGACCTAGTATGTTCTAGATAGAAATGTGTGATAGGTGTTTTTGTAAGTTTATCCTATCCATTCTTTAGGATTATCTATACTCTGAGGAGTATTATTTTTTCTTATTGTTTAAGAAGAAGCTGACATAATTTACCTAAGTTTTCTTAGTTAGAAAGCAGTAGAGGTAAGATATAATAATTTGTTTACCTGGTCTCAAAACTTATAGTACATTGAATTGCTCCTACAGTGCCTACTAGTGTATTATTCCTTTAAACACAACCTGGAACACTTATGGCCTCCCATCAGTTATGGAAGTAGTAATTGAAGAAATATAGGACCATTTCTTTACATAAAGCTTTTGCTGTCTGTGACTTGCTATGGAGAAAGTGGTCACCAATACCTCTTGCATATGTCTACTCTTGTTTTCTTTTTATTTATATATTTATATAATTCATTCATTCATTCATTCATTCATTCATTCATTTTCTGGCTCCCACTCTACTCTCTTCCTTCCCCACACAGTGTGTTAAAATTGACATTGGTATTCTCACATGCATATAAGTCTACTCTTTTTTCTACTATTATACTAGTTATTTTCACACCAACCTGGCTAGATAAAATTTGCACAATCATTTAGGTAATTTTTAAAATTCATTGAAAGCAAACACACAAAAATATTTTAAAAAATATTTTTCTAACTCATATATAGGTCTCCCAAAGTCTTGACAGTTGGTTATCTTTTGCTCACTAGAGTGAAACTGAGAGAGCCTGTTGTCCAAGAAAATTATCGATTTTCATTTGATATTGCCTAAGCAAAGAAAACTAGAATGAAAGCACATGTAAAACACTTGCTACACCATGTCCACATTTATATATCTATGTCTGAAATGGTTTACTGTTTTAATTTAAGTGGATAGAAGTATAGAGTAAATTTGCTTTCTTTCTTTAGCTCCTTTTCATCTGTATCATGCTAGAAAAACACATTCAAGCCCAAACTATTCAAAAGATGTGATTTTGTTATAAATATCTTATCAAATTTTGTAACAAATTAACTTTGACTAAGGCTTTGTTAAATTATGAATCAGTCCCACAATTGTCACTCTCCCTGCTTACTGATCTCTCATTTTTACCTTGGGTTTTAGTTCACTTAAATCAGTATGGACTTTGGAGAGGAAGCATTCTTCTTTGTGGTTTAAAGGATAATCTCTAGCATGTCTAGCTTGAATTCATAGGTCCTGTGCACTCAATGAAGGTAAAGAATTACAGCAATCACCACAGAGACTCTTATATTGCAAACAGGATGAAAATATTCACTGAAATAAAATTTACCTATTTAAAAGTAAATAAAGTTAATATTTTAGTTCACAAAATTTATGTTCAGTATAGTTTTATTTATATGACCAAGCATTTATTAATGAGTTTGTAGTTTCTTCTTATTGAAGAAATAGCAATTCTCCTTACCTGCTAAGTCATAATACTACTTGTTGTGGATGAGTCTGGACCCCTCTACTTTTCTTGTGCTTCATGTACTAAATCTACTGGTTTGTTTTTTGTTTTTTTTTTTTTTTTTTTGGTCTTATAGGATTCTATCACTTGCTGTTTTCTGTTGAGATAATATTTCTTCATTTCATGACCTGAATTGCTATTTCAGAGAGTCCTTTGATGTAGAAGCTCTAAGTATTCAAAGTGAGCTTTGTGTACATGCTTCGGGGTGGTTTGGCTTATCTCCTGTGCATGAGGTGTGTGCCTGATCTGCTTGTTAACTCAGGAACGTATTTCGTCAGTCTGCGTGGCTTGGCTGCTCTCTCTACCTGGAATTACTGGCATGCTCTATCAGTGTCTTGTGCTATGCTAATGGAATAGCAATGATAAAGTTTTTTTCTTATAGCAATTATGGATTATTTTTGTAGCAGTTACAGAGTATTTTTCATTTGACAAAAAGTACGTTTTAACTAAAAATGGGATTCTGTCATGACAACTGCATTACACTTTTACGAGATCACTTTGATAGACTATGTGTATGTTTATCTGTGATGTACACCTTTTATACAGAAAAATGCACACATCTTAAGTGCACAGCTTAACAAATGTGAATGTCAAGCTATGATTTCATCATCTAATAAAGGTCCTTCCTGGCCTTTTTATATCAATCTGCCACTTGCTCTAGGCAATCACTATTTGGCTTCTATAACTTTGGTTAGTGTTACCTGATCTTCGACATCATATAAATGGAACCATCTAGCTTTTATTATAAATACCTGACATGTTCATCATGCATCATGCATTTTTGTGCCTGGCTTCTTAGGCTCTACCTATATATGTATATTCAAAAGCATTAGATTTTTAAATGCATGGTTAATTTTCTATTACATCAATATATTACCATGTATCTATCAATTCTTTTATTGATGAAATTATATCCAGTTTTGGGTTTTATGACTAAAATTGCTTTAAAATTCTTATACAGGACGCAATACATACAATGGAATTGTTGTGTCCCAGTGGTGTTTACTTAACTCAATATCTTAAGAACAGTTGCTAAAGTATTTTATGGCCACTAATGGAAAGGAAATAAGATCATCTCAAAACCTTGTAAAACCACAGAATTAACAATTATATTTTATTTCTAGTTTAATAATCCTTAGTGTATTATTTATTCACTTATTAGGTAAGCAACTAATAGAAAAAGAAAAGTAAATTCATTTTATTAATAGCACTAGAAGCTCAGATTTCTCCATATAATATGTACCACAAATGAGTAAACTTTTTCTTAAAAGAAGAGATTTC
The DNA here is from genome assembly GCF_963383645.1 of Muscardinus avellanarius. Taxonomy (NCBI): domain Eukaryota; kingdom Metazoa; phylum Chordata; class Mammalia; order Rodentia; family Gliridae; genus Muscardinus; species Muscardinus avellanarius. The sequence continues at coordinate 43,499,282 of NC_137799.1, forward strand.
ACCCATGTTTTTCTTCAGATAGTTGAGATTCATTCCTTTCATTTTTTTCTTTGTCATCATAACCTGGGATGATGCATAAAAGTGGTTTGGGGAGAGAGAAGTGGTAAAAACAAAGCACCCACAACTTATTCTTTTTAAGCATAAAGTATAAATGCACATACATAAACAAGTACAGTATATTTATAGTATTAAAATGTCACCAGCAACAGTGTCTCTAATGGTTTCCTACAGGAGGAAATACTGAAAAAGGGGCTGAGGATCACTGTTTTGGTATCTTAAATTCAGTTTCTTAGAAAACTCTCTGCACTGATACTTATATTTAGTTGATCTAATGCCAGGTCCTTCCCTTTTAGACCTCACGCACAAGCCTATTTATCCATTTACACTATAATAAGTTGATAACCTTAGATAAGCCCTTCTTTAGACAACTACAATATGATATCACCTCCAGTCTCTTCTGAACCTCACCTGTCCCTCTCTGGCATAATGAGATGAGAAAGTATTAGACTATGTGTCTCTATTTGATAATGTATATTCTTGGCTGTACCATGAGATACAATATTATTTCACTCCTACCAACTTGTGAGAAATGTCTAAGCCTTTACCATCTTTTATACTATGCTCCATGTGAAACAATCTGTATTGATTTGCCTATTACATCTTTAACAATCTTCTTTGACAAGAATATGCATAAAAATCTATATAATATTGTTCATTTCAACTTCCTTTCTTAAAGCTCATAGATCTCAGTGCTTTTAGTCAAGTTTCTTTGTGAGAGCACCTAGAGACCATATGTTTGGTTGTGAGGATTTTTTAGCTTTGCTCTACTCACTTAGGTCACTGAAGCTCTTTGGTACTTCATTTAATTCTCCATTTAAAAAAATTTTTTTTCTTTTTTTTTTTCCTGGTACTGGGGGTGGAACCCAGAGGCTTTCTACCTCCGGGCTATACTCCCAGACCTTTTTCTTATATTTTATTTGGAAACAGGGTCTCACTAAGTTGCTGGAAGCCTCACTGAGTAGCTGAGGCTGGCTTCGAACCCGTGCGATTCTCCTGTCTCAGCCTGCCAAGCGTGAGGATTACAAGCGTGCACCACCATGCCCGGCTTCCCCATTTTAAAAATTTTAAATAAATAAAGAGTTCTATACCTTTTACAACAGGCCATACAAATGGAAATTAACTTACTCTGACAACAAATATGTAGGACCACTGCTACTTTTGAACTTTTTACCAGGTTACTCTGTTTTGCCACAAATACAGAGTGTTATAGTTCACATATTAAATGACCTCTAAAGGCCCAAAGATAAAGGCTTGGTTACTAGTTTAGGGCACTATTAGAAGGTAGTGAAGCTTCTAGTAGGTGTGACCTAGTAGAAGAAATTTAAGTCATTATGGGCATACCCTTCAAGGAGCTACTGAGACACTGGTCCCTTTTCTGTCTTTGCTTTTGCATCTATAAGGTGAGCAGTGACCTCCACCAGACATTTACCCCATGATATTCTGCCTTGCCATAAGCTCAAAGCAGGAAGACCAAGTAACAATGGCCTAAAATCTCTGAAACCATGAGTCCAAATAAATATTTCATTTCTTTAAATTGTTTACCATGGGTATTTTGTTACAGCAACAGAAAGCTGACTGATACACATGGCATTATCTAATAGTCAAGCTCACCTCTGATAAGCATAACTCTATTAAAAATGGAACAAGATGATTTAATCCTTTTTTTACCTATGGACTTATCAGGAAAGAATGGTAGGGTTTTTTTTGTTGTTGTTGTTGTTGTTGTTGTTGTTTTACTTCTTTTCTGTAGAGAGTTTCCCCTACTCTCACGGAATAGAAAGAGGCACAGAAAGGTACAATCTCGGGCGTGGTTAAATTCTAGATAATCGAGAGAGAAAAACAAAGTGGCTCTGGGGACATATGAATTCTCTAACTTCTGTAAGTCCAGTGCTTTTAGGTTTGAGAATGTGCATAAACTATACTTCCATTTTATATATTGACCCAGAAATGGTGGGAACATTTTAGGGGGCACTTGGATTTCTGGGGACTGAAATGTAACTGCAGCCGTAGAAATCAGCAGTGAGAAAGCAAGGCATTGGTCTAGAACATCAGCACCATGTGCTTTTGAATGGCCCAAATGACATAGGACAAAGGACATCTTTGTGTGACTGTGATATATAAATCTGTTACCTTTCTTCAAGTTTTTCAAAGTTAGTAATATAGAGTCTTGTGGGACTCTAAAGGGAGGGAAAGGACCTTAGCAGGATGACTAAAATTGAATTCCTTACCAAACATTCAGAAAAGAAGCTAGATTTTTTTTAAAGTGATAAAACCCCAAATTGAACTCATTTTGGAATGTAGAGAAATAGTGTTCATGCACTCAAGTGTTAAGAATAAAATTAGTACCTATTTTATGTTTCATTGCAACTAAAGCTGTTCAACTTTGAGCATCCTCTCTTAAAGCGGCCATCCATCATTTTGTTTCATCTTGTCTGTTTTGAAAAATTTTTTCATTGCTCTTAATACCACCTGATATTATAATATATATCGTTTACTACATTTTTCTCTACTTGTTTTAAGCTCGTGAAGAAGGAGGCTTTGCCTTTATTATTCCCTTTCAAAATATGCAGTACTTATGTCTTCAGTACAGAGTGAGTGATTAGTAAATGCATTTTAAACATTGAATAGTTTTCAGAAATTCTTATGCTTAAAAATAGGAGATAACTGTAAGGATGTCAAGATAGTTGGTCTTGAAATATTGGCAAGACAAAACTTTCTGAGAAATTAAGAAATATTTTTTTCTGGTTAAGAACAATGTGATATCATTGTGTGTTGTTTTAGTATTTTTTCATTCTATCTAGTACTTTCACTTTCCCTTTATGGCTTATATTTGTTCAGCAGATGATCCACCTGAGATTTATTAGCAGTAAGGAAAATGCATAATTTTATCAGTTCAGTTTTTATTTGACAATTTTAGACTTACAGTTGATCAAAACTGACTTTATTAGGTACCTGTTTGTAGTGTTGGTATATATCATTCTATTATTAACATATTTATATTTTATCTTCTCTATATTTCTGGTTTTAAAATTTAATAATATATCAACTGTATATAATGAATATTCAGTATTGTTTGCTTTTATGTTCTACTTGGTATATTTGATAATAGCATGACATAATATATAATTTATTTTATACTTTACTGGTTCATTATAGTCTCATATTATAATATATTTTACAGTGATAGTGACATACATGCACACAGCACTTAGTATTTCCTTGGGCTTCCTTCCTATTCCCTCTTCCCCATACAGGGTATTGAGATTGACATTGGTATTCTCACATATATACACAATGTCATTAAAAGTGTTTCCTTTATTGATCCTCACTCTCCCCCCTTCCCTTCCCCTAGACCTCCTTCCTGGATACATTAAAATTTCTTCTTCATTATCTGAAGTTTCTTCTGTATCCCATTTACTTCCTAGGTACTGCATATTAGAGAAAATATATGACCTTTGAATCTTACTTAGCACATTATCCAGGCCCATCCGTTTTCTTACAAATGATATTATTTTGTTCTTTTTCACTGCTGAGGATTCTATTGTGTGTATATCCCATAATTTTGTAAAAGTTTCTGCTCACTGAAGGAAACAATCAAAAGTCTAAAGACAATGTTTACAGAGATATTTTTCATCTATCCCTTTGTTAATGGACTGGTATTTAGAATATACAAAAAACTTAAAAGATTTAACACTGAAAAAAATCCAATAAAGAAATTGGCAACTGAACTAGACACTTCACAAAATAAGATATACAAATTTCCAATAAACATATGAAAAACTGTTCAACATAATTAGCAATTAGAAAGATACAAATTAAAACCATTGAAATTACATCTAATTCCAATCAGAAGAGCAATCATCAATAAGTCAAACAACAATAAATGCTGGTGAGGAGGTGGGGGAAAAGGAACTCTTCTACAATTTTGGTGGGATTTCATTTTTTTTTTTTTTTGGTGGTACTGGGGTTGCTGGAAGCCCTTCTACCTCTGGGCTACACTCCCAGACCTATTTTTACATTTTTATTTGGAAACAGGGTCTCCTAAGCCAGCGCGCATGGCTGGCTTCTAACCTGCACGATCCTCCTGTCTCTGCCTCCCAAGCGCGGGGATTACAAGCGTGCGCCACCACGCCTGGCTTTTGGTGGGATTTCAAATTAGTTAAAACACTATGGAGATCACTATGGAGATTCCTCAGAAAGTTGAGAATGGATCTAACATATGAAATTATATTAATACATGCATATTCATTTTTATAGCACTACAATTCACAAGAGCCAAATTATGGAACCAAGTAGATATTTCTTAACTGTTGAATGGATTACAAAATTATGGCATTTTGAAATGCATAATTTATGCCAGAGGGACCGCTATAATTTGGTCTGGATGTTTGTATCCTTCTCCAGATTCATGTGTTGAAACTCTAACCCTGATTAATATGAGGAGGTGGGACCTTATGAAGGCGACTAAGATATGTGTGTGGAGCTCTTATGACCGGGGTTAATGCCTTTATGAAAAAGACTCTGAGACAGCTTATTTGCTCCTTGTACCGTGTGGGGATATAATGATAAGAAGATCTATGAGGATATCAAGTCTACAGGTACCTTAGACTCCTCAGTCTCCAAAGTTATGAAAAATATACACATACACACACACACACACACACACACACACACACACACACATATATATATGTATATATATATGTATATATATATATATATATATACACACATACATACATATGCAGTGCTTATAAACTTCCCAGATTATGGTATTTTGTTGTAATAGCCCAGAAAGACTAAGACAACTCTGTCTAGAGTTAGCTACAAAATAAATAAAAAGTGGAGAAAAGATATTGTGAGCTTGTAAGGAGAGAACAACTAATCTGGAGAAAAATTCCAACAAAGTCCACCATCAGTATTTGCATTCTGAAGAAAACTGAAAATCAGTGAGTTCTAGGGCTTTATTCTATTATGAAATCTCACTAGATTAATTATCTTGTGAAAAATTATATTTTGTTAGCTATCAGATGCTTAGTAACAAATGTTCCAAAGATTAATCTATTAATATAAATATCTTGTTCTCTTTCTCAAAGAGATTTGGCTGGTAGGTTTTGACTCTGGGTTTTTCTGGAGGTTGCAATCATATATTAGCTGGGGCTTTAGCCACATGAAAATCTATCTGATTAGAACTGAGGGGTTCTCTTCTAGTGATGCTATCACAAAGCTGGCTTAATACTGTTGGGTCTTACCAAGATGCTTCAGTCTCATTTTCCATTCTTTTCTATGGAGCCAATTGGCCTCTCAGCTTGAAGGGCTTCCTTTGGGGTAAGCAATACTAAAGACCAAATTAAAAATTGCCAGGCTTTTCTGTGACTTAGCTTGGAAATCACACTTCTGCCATATCTGTTGGCCACATAGATCATTCCTCATTCAGTTTGGAAGTGGATTAGACAAGAATATCAATGAAATAAGGCAATGATCATTGAAGTTCATCTTGTGCTGACTTCCACTACTATCATACTTAACATGCTCTCCAGGCAGAATTAGTGAAAGGAAGCAGAAGAGATTTACCCGGCTGTGACTGCCAACATTATTCTCTTCTCTATTAGTTTTTCTTTTTTTTTTCTCTGCTGTCTGTGCTGATCAAAAAAATGTGCAACATCAAGCCTGAAATATTCCAGGAAGGATTGAAATATGTATTCATGAAGGATATCTAAGCAGAACACACCAAAAATATATATTTTTTCTTTTCTTCATTTTAAAGACTTTTCTTCTTTCAAATATCAATAGAACTAACCTGTTCTCATTTAAATATCACAAAGTAGAAATGAGAGAATGTAATAATCAATCCACATTCACTCTTTGTTCTCTTACGTTATCAGTTACTTTCTTCTCCACTTCCTTCAAATCTCTAAGCACTCTCTCCTCAATGTCAGATGATGACCTTGCTTCTCAGTTTGTTGCCAGTGAGTCACTCCTCTAAGATTAAATTAGCTTTCCTACCTCTGTGTCATATAGCCTACTTTTCTGTTACTACGGAACATTTTTTCTGTGCTTTTGGGTGCTGTCAACCCTTACTCTCCACACCAGAATGCATTCCCTCTTACTAATTCAAGCCAGTTTTCTCTCTTTATTCAGCTTTCAAATTTCTCTGTTTTATTCACCCACTCAAATCAGCTGAAAAATATGCTGTAAATGTTCATTTCTCCTTTCCCCTTTACAAAACCTCTTCAAGAGCTGTGCAAACTTGTAGCCTCTGATATATCTCCTCCCATTCTCTTTTGAATTTATTTCACTTGAGGTTTTATTTTCATTGCTCCACTAAAATAGCACATATAAAGACCAGTAATAACCATCATACTACTATAAATATAAATTAAAATTATAAATAAAGTATTAGGAAATAAAACTGATAGAGTATTAAACAGTAGGACTACAGACAAATAAGTTTTACTGTAAGAATTTAAGGAAAAGTCATCATTAAAAATCTGTTATTAAAATATTTATTTAGATAAATGTTTTTAAAAATGATAACACTCAGAACTGCTAAGATTAGGTACTTAAAACACTGTTGTGTCCAATAAATGTTGATATAGCTTTTCTGGAGTATTGAATAGCAATTATTAGATCAACAAAATATTTTACAACATTGCTAATACTTGGTCAATAGTCAATTGTATAGTTGGGCCATAATTTATTTAGACAATGCTTCATTGTTTTGCAGTTAACTTGGTTCTATTGATAAATGTTTGAGCAAATTGGGTGACAACAGACAGAAACCGAAATAAAAAGATACAGAGATAGACATAAATTATTGCTAAAGATTTGTAGAGATTATCTTTAAATTGTGCTGTTTTTATATACATGGTTTTTGTACAACAAGTAATTATAAGGCACTTGCCATGCATCAAGCTCTGTTTTAGTTATTGTATACAAAACTATAAATGAGAGAAACCATCTCTGATATCACTGATTTTATTTTTAAGTGATATCACTGATTTTATATTAGAGTGAATGATTTTATAGCCACATTTCTATAATTATAAATTATCTTCAATGAATATAACGTGCATGTATAGTGACACAGGTTTTAATGATTATTATCACTTAAAATTGTTTGGAATTTGGGAGAAATAACCTTTGTTACTTGTCTTAGTCTTTAGAGAAATAAGTGGTAACCAAGTGACTAAGAGTAAATTTGATGAAAAAAAATTTCTTGCAGGAAAACTTTGGAAGTAGTTAAGGTGCCATCACAGGAGTGCTGAGTGGCGAGGAGGAGCCAGCTCTGGCTGTGTTTCTCAGCAGGAGCTTCCATCACCTCATCCTGGGAAGTATGACTGAACTACCATTCCCAAACTCTATGGCATCCTTGATTCTAATGTGTATGCAATTGTTCATATTGCTTATCTGAAATCTTACTCCATACTCAGAAGCCTGATGTTTTATTTGTAATATTTTGTTTTTATCTTTTGACTTTTTTCCATTAGAAGAAAATAATAGGAAGAAACAAAGAGTATTTCAATAAATCTGAAGAGGAGAGGATCCATTTCAGCAGACATTTAGTCTGTAAAGGTTTTCCTGTCTGCCTCTAGCATTTAATGTATGCTCTGGGTGATGAAAGAATGCTGAAATAAATTAACAGCATATTATTATGAAATAAGATGTAGTATTTTTGGTGAATTATTAGAAACCTTCATGCTGGCAAGCCCTGATGGCACATGTTCTTCAACTTTATTTCTGATTCATCATTATGAACATTTGATTTGGAACAGGATTAGAATCATTATTATTAAAAATATTTTTGCTATTTAGAGTCAATGAATTCACTGAAGAATTTTGCTTGCAAGAGGATTACTTGATTAGATACACCTGGACAATCATAAGAAAAAAGGGCCAAAACAGGAGGGATGCTGTTTTATTTTTTCATATTCAGACATGTGCAGGCATGGGAAAGGATCTGTAGGGACACTCAGGCTATAGAAATCAAGGTTTTAAATGAAAAGCACAGGCTCATGTTACTTATTGGGCCCTGTATTCCCACTGCAGACACCAAAATCCTAACACAAGCTGAGCAGAAGACAATGTAAGAGCAATGAGAAAATCATTTCATTTAATAATTTAAATAGCCAATTATGGTTATTACTACCTATTCAGATTTTCTTAGAAAATGAGGAATAGGATGAAAATTTTCTTTTTAAGTAGATATAAGAAACAAATCAGTTCACATCTTGTTGAGATGGAGCTAGGACTAGTGTGTAAAACTATTAATTTTAGTAATTGATAAAGAGCCTAAAAAGATAGGAATTAAAAACAACAAATGTTTTTCAAAAGTGACAAGGAAAATAAGTTTCTTAGTATATTTTAATTTAGTTAAATGCGTTTAATTTGTCAGGTCCCCATTATGAAAATTATTCTCTTAGGTATATTATGACATAGTAATTAAAAATGAAAAGTATGGGCCCTAGCTCTATAAGTTTATTCTGTAAAAGGTATAATTTTTTCTTTGATGTATACTTCTGCCAGTCTCTATAGCGTTTTTTCTTAATAAAGTGTCATATTTAAGCTAGTTATGGTAACTTATTAGATCATCTGTTGGGGATTAGTTGTTAGTAAAGCAATATCACAAATAAATTTAGTAAGTCTATGATGTTGACATAAATCAGTGCTATTAATAGTGGAAAGGATCCAATTCATATATAGAACAGAAAATAGAATCCAGTATTCATTTCTTTATTAGCAAGTAGCAATAATATATATTAATATTGCTTCAAAAGTATGTAAAATGCTAATTTTATAGTAGTAAATGCTTGATTAAAGTTATTTGAAATAGAGTAAATATTAAATTATGGCATTATCTTGGCATTTTAGACACTATTAAAATTGGCTAAGAAGTACTAGTAGTGATCAATTCATAATAGCCAAAATATGGAACCAACCCAGATCTCCATCAACAGATGAATGGATAGCAAAACTGTGGGAAATACACACAATGGAATTCTATTCAGCCATAAAGAAGAACAAAATTATATCATTTGCAAGAAGATGGAAAGCCCTGGAGAACATTATGTTAAGTGAGATCAGCCAAGCACAGAAGGAGAAGGTACATATGTTTCCTCTAATATGCCCAAACTAGGAAACACAGAGGATACCAGTGGGACTCCAGATAATGGAGGGGAAATATCAGCAAAGTTTGAATGGAAAGATAGGAGAGGAGGAAGGCTGATCTTGATTAATGAGGGTCTACATCTGAATATGTGTAAAATTATGAATATGACATGGTTAACCTGGACAACCATTGGTGGGAGGGGTGAAGGTAAAACGGCGGCGGGGGGAGAGGGCACCAAATATAGTTTAAATGTATAACACTTATGTTCAATAAAAACAATTTGTATAAAAACATAAAATAAAATAAAACTGTAAAAAAAAGAAATACTAATAGTGCTTATAATCACCTTGTACCTACTGGTAATGGTGTAGATAGTGAGTTGAAAAATAGTTTAATAAAATCATTAAGTTTATTTAATTATGGAATTAATATTACATACTCTTTATTGAATAATGAGGTTTTAGAGGATAACTAAGTTATAATTCTATTTGTTTTAGAGTACCATACTTACAGTGAGAAATAAGAGTAGACATAGTAATTTCTAACATTGAATTAAATTTAGAATTTTAAGATTAAAAATTATATGATTTGGATTTAAAAAGTCCCCATATTTTATTTACTAACCAGTGTAGCCAGGCTTGAAGGCTGGCAAGGCTGAAGGAGCTAGGTCCCTGGGGCATGGCCTTGGGGATTGTACCTATCCCTTGCTCCCCTTCCTGTCCTGATGAGAAAAAAGCGTTTCTTTACCACATCCTCTGCAGCCATTTTCTGCCTTAGAGCCAGCCAACCATGGAAGGAAACCTTTGAAACCTCTGGAACTGTGAGCCTCATTCCCCCCCAAACAATCCTTATTTTCTAAGTTATGCTAGTCATATATTTTGTTTATAGCAATTGAAAAGCAGGCTAATACATTATATATATGGAAGCTACTATTATTAAAACTGCTAAGTCTCCAGTAGCTTCCTGGGATCGAATATAAAATGTAGTGCTAGATGTTAGGTTAACATTTAATGTTAACATAGTAGCATAATAAAAATGACATTGTGGTTAGGATTCAAAATGGAGACTGCGGGATGCAGCACATCTCAGTAGCTGGAACAAATAAAATTCAACTACCAAGAGGGTAGTGTCTTGATGAAAACATAAGCAAAGCAGCAGAGCATATTCACAAACAAAGACACAGATAGGTACCATGGCAAAAGGAAATCCAGTACTCTGAATGCAAGATCCCCGAGTGGACAATTGACTTGGTGTGGTGGCTGGCACTAGGCTGAACCACAAATACCTGCTCCGGTGCTGCAGGCCCAAGAAATCTCAACAAGTAACCCAAGAACTTGAAGTGCAGAAAGTGGCAGCAGAGCTGCAGCCTCTAAGCAACCAGCATCAGGCTTCAGGGACTCAGAAAAAGATCCCAAAGCCTTTGCACTCACCAAAGGTGGCACCCTGCAGTGGCACACTGTGCCCTCCAGAGACCTGGCCTGCAGATCAACCAGGTAACTGTGTTGCTTTACTCTTTACTAGGTGGAAGACCACCCAGAGCAGCCACGGGACCTGGGTGGGCTAAGACCTGGAGGCCCATTCCAGAGTTAGTCTGGTTAGAACCTCCAGAGACACAGGAAAGGCCTATAGTCCTCAAGGCACTAAAAAAACTAAATGGCAACAACTTGGATATATGATTATATTGGCTATGAAGGTCCTAACTTTGATTCAGACTTAATAACCCAAAGAATTACATCTATTAGAAATTGACAGTCTTGTAGTAAGCCTCATAAAACTCCTGGTCTAAACAATAACCTCATCAGAAAATATCCTCCATCAATGAGCTATTCTTAGTTTGCATTTACAAACAGTTGCTATTACAGGGCAAGTAAATTGAACCATAACAGGATAATTTTACCATATCAGGATAAAATTTTATTAGAAAATAAAATTTTCCATTGATGCGGCTTATTTTAGTAGAACTAAAATATTTTTCCTAAACAATATATCAAAATATATAGAATTATTTCAAAGTATATGTACTTCAGCATATTTACCTCATAATAAAACTGTTGATATTACATTTGAGTTCTCCTTACTAGATCAATAAAGAAAAACATATTCTCTTTGTATAATAGTGATTTCTGTGGTAATTACAAAAGGGTTAATAATAAGTATGCAATAATTTGAGATTATGCCTGAAACTATGATGTAAAGATGACTTTTCATGTCAATTAATTGCAAAAATAAAATTAATAATGCCTAAAATGAATGAGATCATGCCAGATGAGAGAGATGATAGTTCATCCTATTGTTCTGCAGATGTTAGTTTGCCAGCTAAGGTGGGGGTGCATTGTTCACTGTATTTCTGCTCTAGTTCCTGCTGACAATAGAAGTAATAATCATGGCAGTGACAATCAAGTTTACCTATTTATTAAGATGATATATCTGAATCAGATATCATCAAGGGCCATAACAAGTTTTAAAAATTCTATAGTCATGATGGCATTACTGTAAAGAAAATTATTACCAAGACAATAACACACAGTTATACATCTGAGCATTTCCCAATAAAAAACCCTTATTGATTAAAATGAACCTGCAGACAAAAGGCTGTCACTATCATTCTTACTAAGTAGGCTTTATGCAGATAAATGGTAGTTCTAGGTTTAAATCTATTAGTGGGCATGATGTTAAGGTAGACATTTAGGTTGTTTAGGTAAGACCAGTACGTTAATAAGTACAATAAAATTATTAATATTGGTCATATTAGAATTTGAAGTAATTCTTCGATATATCATTTTATGGTACCTGTACTTTGTTGAAGTAGACCTATGAGAGATGTTGCTTTTTAAAATTGAATGTGATCTAAATTTTTTTCCAGTGTTAAGCATTGAAATGTTAGGAAAGCCTACGTTAATAGGAAAGAAGAAATTGGTAGGAACAAGCTTATTGAAAGAGAAAAGAACCCTCAAAAACAAAGTTTTAAATTTACATTATTATTAGGTTCTTTGCCTCAAAGAGCCCAATTCTGAAGCAAAGATTTTAATAATTTGTTACATTTAAAAAGATACTTTTAATATATCAAGACTTTTGTAGAAGATACTATTTCTCAAGTCTTTCCACTCTGTGATGTAACTTTGTATAAAGAAAAAAAAACAGAATTGTTCTGATCTGAATTGAGGTCACATGGAATTTTAATTAGGTCATAGGAAACTTTAGTTTTATCTCTAGGATGTCTGAGTGCAACAACAAATCATAAACTTTCTCATTAATGTGATTTTAGTGTTATCACTTGAGAAATCTGTTCTATTGATAAACAAGTGAGTCAACTAAAATGGTTCTGTGTAAGCATGCATTACAGCTGGTACCGGATATCCTCAGGGACCAAAGTGGCACACCTCAATTCTCCTTTTCTTCACCATCTTGTTTCTGTATGTCTTCCTATGTTTGATTTATCTGCCAGATTCTGTCCATGCATATGGCTAAAAATGGCCACCTACGGCCCAACTCTACATTTAAATACTAGTAGCCACCACTATCTGAGCTTCTGGGCTCCTTTTGGTCTAGTCATCTGAGAGGAAGACGAAGGATTTGAGTGTGAAGAAGAATGTAGTTCTTAGAGAATGGGGCTGTGTGCTATAGAGGAGCACGGTCAATATTTTCAGGGCAGTGCTCTTTCCATATGAACTCAGTGCTTAAGCATTGTGGACAGGTCTTACTCCTTGCCAAAGAGTCCAATTTCAGTTCCTCAGAACTCTCTCTACAGGAAGATTATAAATCGCTTTTCCACCATCTCAGTTGAGAGCATATGACTTGCTTTGGACAGTGAGATTAGAGCATGTGGTTCCTCCTGACTCCCCTCCCTCTGCCATGATGCTTGGTCATTAAAGTGCCAGACAGAATGAAGTCAGAATGGGTCGGGGGTTCCAGTAGTCACGATACACACTCAGGCTTGAGAAAGCTTTAGCTTTGACTTTGGAAGCCAGCAATATTTTTGAGTAGTTTGTTTTCACAATGTATCTTGACAAAAAATATGTTAGAACCTAGATCATATAAAAATCATATTAACAGGATTCTAAGTACACCACACATTGGAATAGAGTTGGTTCTCTGTATCCACGAGTTCTGTGTTGTTAGATCCAACCAACCTTGGATCAAAAATATTTGAAATAAAATGGCTATATTAAAAAAATAAATAAAATAGTTCTGTGTAAATAACAAAAATAAGCAAAAATGTTATATATGTTGAATGATTGGTCTAGCTTTGATCATGTAGTAGTTTTTATGTTTTATGAGTTATTTTAGTAAAGAGAACGTAGGTTAATCTTTTATGGAAGTTACTATTACTTCTTTTAATTTTTCTTTACTGCATTTGTGTTTTAGGTTAATGGTTTGTTAAACTAATACATTGATGTTTTATTTTTTTCTATCCACAATCAGTGTCTTACTAATCATGGTAAGGTATTAAAAAGTATTTATTTATATTATTTTATACCTTCCTCAAAAGATTAAAATAATATAGGATGGTGTCATTTAAGGTACTTCATTATGATGAGTTAAAATGCAAATGTAACTGGTGCTGTCCTTAAACCAATTACAATTCCATGTATAATCACTGTCTGAGGAGTGTACTATCTTCTTTCAAATGATTTTTGCATGTTATTGTGTCAGGGCTGATTCTTCTTAAGGCAAATTTACAGCTGAAATTAAATTTTGATATGAATAATGAACTTTTACCTCTAGTTATAAATCTTTCTTATTATTTTGTCACAGAGAATAACATTTTGTAATAAGGTGCTTACAAGTACCTATTCTGTTTTCTGGATTTTAGGTAACGTTTTCTGCATATTTTGTTCTTGTTAATTAATTATCATAAAGGTATAAAATTAATCTTTCTTATTTTTAATTATATTTTTTCATTTTTCTACATATTATTCAATTTTCTCTTTCTTTAACATATAAATTAGATTTATCTCCTTCATACTATACTGTTTTATATTTTGGTTTAATTATTGGTAATATTAGTCTTTACCTAGGTGGTAGTAATTGTGTTTGCTTTAGTTTGTCTTTCATTAGTTCAAATGGCTTTAAATTTAATTTCTATTCCCCAGATGTGGGCTTAGTGCTTTCTGTTGTAATTTGGTTTGCTCAAATGAGATTCTGGCACATTTTACATGTTATTATATTGCATTTTTAGAGGGATACTACTTATTTTATGTTATTCATGTTATATTTGAATGTTTATTTGAGAAATATGAGCATTGCTCACACATCATATCCAAATTCAACTGGACTATTGCTGATTTAATATTTTTTTCTATTTTAACTTAGTTTTAATTGACACATAATCATTAAACACATTAGTAGTATACAGTGTGATATTTTGATAGATGTATACATTTTAACCACTGAATTTTCTAAAGGTTTCTCTTAGTGGATCTATAAGTTAGAAAATATATCTTATTATCTGTGTCCTGATTTCACATTGCTATGCAATTCTTATTATTTTTTAAGTAGATAAAATGACTAAATATGACTTAAATTAGCAAATGCTGATGAAGTCTAGTGAGATATTTTAATTAAATAGTAAGATTCCCTAGGACTACTTTAAAGCACTGTCAAGTATTTTGAATTTTAAGCTACTGCAAGTAGCAATCTGATAAAATTTTATTTTTAACTTATTTTGTAAATAACACTGTGTGTCCCAACACATTGACTCCAAATGTTATAATTTATGGAAATGTTTTCTTTATGTAGTTCAAAAGTGTTTTTTAATGTATGCTATAGAAAGTGATTTTAAAGTCTTGGTAGTTATTAATTATCTTTAGAATAGATGAGTTAGGGAAATAAGTTCCCTTTAAAATAGGTCTCTGAAAAAAATACAAGAATTAAAATAACTTGTAAAACTTTTGAAATCTCAGCAAATAATCTTTATATTCATTTATTTAATATCTCTAGTAAAATGTTAAACCATCTCTATATTGTTTAAATATTATTTTTTCTTAAGGTTTTTGCCTCAAATAGAATGCTTTTACTTTTATCCCTTTTTTTTTTCTTCTTGGTGGCACTGGGGTTTCTGGAAGCCCTTCTACCTCTGGGCTACACTCCTAGACCTATTTTATATTTTTGAAACAGGGTCTCTTAATGCCAGTGCGGCTGGCTTCGAACCTGCGTAATCCTCCTGTCTCTGCCTCCCAAGCACGGGGATTACAAGCGTGCGCCACCACTTTTATTCTGATTTTACTTTTTTACATTTAAACTTTTTATGTAAAAAAGTAGAAATGTAATACTACAGTTTAAAGTACAATCAGTTCTTATATTTATTTGGAACAACAAAAAACCCAAATAACAAAAGTAGTTCTCAGCAACAAAAACCATATAGGAGACATTACAATACCTGACTTTATATTACAAAGCCATAGTAATAAAAACAGCATGGTACTGGCACAAAAAGAGACATATAGATTAGCAGAGCAGAATAGAAGACTCATAAACACATAGGTACCAGTAAAAACTGTCTCCAAAAGACCTCAAAGGCACAAGAAATTGAAAGAAGGGTTAATATATGGGATTGAATTAAATTGAAAAGCTTCTATATACAGCAAAAAAAAAAAAAACTATCAAGTAACTGAGCATAGAGTCAATAGATTGGGAGAAAAATTTTGCCAACTAATCCTCCAAAAGAACACTAATATCTAGAATATACAGAGAACTAAAAAAAACTCACCATGAAGAAAATAAATACACAAAACATTAAAATATTAAAAAACAAATGACAATAAATGCTGGCAAGGATGTGGAGAAGTGGGAACTCTAGTACATTGTTGCTGAAATTGCAATTATTGCAAATACTTTGGAAAACAGAATGGAGGATCCTCAGAATAATGGGAACGAACCTACTGTATGATCCAGCAGTACTACTTTGAAATATCTACCCAACAGAATGAAAACCAAACTACCAAACTAATCCATGCGTATCTATGTTCATAGCCACCCAATTCACAATTACCAAACTATGGAACCAGCCAAGATGTCCACCAATGGATGAATGGATTACAATACTATGGGATATGTACACAATAGAATTACTCAGCCATAAAGAAAAAGAAGAAAATTATGTCATTTGTGAAGAAATGGATGGAACTGTTGAAAATTATGCTAAGTAAAATTAGTCAGTCACAAAATGTGAAAAAGGATGTTCTCCCTAATATGGGGAAACCTGGGGGGGGGGGGAAGGGGCCATAGAAAGAAGTCTAGGCAAAGGAGAAACCATACATGAGCAAATAATTTACCTGATGATAATATGAGGGGAGAAGAGGAAAATTCCCTAATGTACATTCACAAACATATCAAATTCAATCAGTAAGCCAAACATGAGAAGGGAGGGAGAAGAAACGGGGTGGGAATTGTAGAAGGCTAAATGAGTGATGTGTGCATGTATGCCTTTATCATCTTGTACCCCATTAAGATGTATGACTACAACGCACCAATAAAAAAATAAAAATACAACCTTTAAAAAAGTATGCAAAAGCTACATTCTAATCACATCCAGCCTTTTAATATTCCACATTCTTTATAAAGGCATGAATAATTATTCCACAATTCATTAGCTTGCTCTTCAGTGTATGCCAGTATTTGCATAGAACATTTTTTATTCTAATCTTGATCTTTCAGAAACTCACAAGAGAAAGTCTTCTCCTATTTCTGTAATTATATAATCTTCTTTTAGTGGATGTAACTTCATGCTATATCTTCAACAAATTACTTGCCGCAAGATATAGTCTAATCAGAATGCAACACAGAAAATTTCACCTTATTTCCAATGGAGTTAAATCCCCCAAATTCAGAATATAACCGCAGTTTTTCATGCTTTTTAAAGAAATAGCAAACTTATTAAGAAACTCTTGTCACAGGGAATGATTCAGTATAATCTTGTCCCAAATTAAAATTGCTTGACTATGCAAGCAACTTTATCTGGATATTTGCAAATAACTCCAACTAATAGGACAATGAATTTAATTTTATGAGAGATATATGTTCTAAGGTCATTGTTTTTATTGTTAAGGCAAAACCATCCATATGCATTATGTTAATAAAAATAAGCACTATGGAACCAGGCGTGGTGGCGCACATTTGTAATCTCAGGATTACGGAGGCTGAGACCAGAGGATTGTGGTTGCGGACAGCCTCAGCTACTTAGTGAGGCCCTCTGCAAGTCAGTGAGACCCGGTTTCAAAATAAAGAATAAAAAATAAGCCGGGTGTAATCCCCGCACTTGGGAGGCACGCAGGTTCGAAGGCAGATGCACTGGCTTAAGAGACCCTGTTTCAAAAAAAAAAAAAAAGTATAAAATAGGTCTGGGAGTGTATCCCGGAGGTAGAAGGGTTTTCAGAAACTCCAGTACCATAAAAAAAAAAAAAGGGCAGGGGGTGTAGCTCGGGGGTCGAATGCCCCTGGGTTCCATCCCCAGACTCATAAATAAATAAATAAATAAATAAATAAATAAATAAATAAATATAAAAAAGCACTGTGAAGATCTGGTTTTTATATTTCCTTTGTACACACAGATTGCTGTGCGCACACACACACACACACACACACACACACACACACACACACAATGTTTTATTTACCTGTTTCTGTTTTTTCATATTCTATAGTTTGAAATTTGGAATATTCCTGATCAATGATACAAAAAGTTGCTTATAGCTTGTTATATAAATCGTCAATATTTACCTTAATTTACATCAGCCACACCTTTATTCATAAAGATAGAAACATTACAAAATGTATTAAATCCTATAAACAGAAATTTTTGTTCTATTGCATGTCTAGTGTTAAGTAAGTATGGATTTGTTTAGTCGGTTATACTGAACGCATGCACTTCAGAAAGGCTTTTTAATCTCAAATTACTTATTTGTAGTTCTGGTCAAAATCCTAGTAGAAGCACAATAAAGAATATGTTAAATTTATAGATGATTTCTTTATAGTTTTAAGTTTTGTTCCATAAAATGTTGAGAATACTCTCAAACTTAAGGTCATAGAAAAGGCCAACTCTGTAACAAGATTCTGACTGAACAATTGGGTACTTTAGCTCTTGAGTCATATGCAATTTGGAGTGAGCCAACAGGTCCTGAAGAAGGCCAGATATCCAGGAAAACTTCATAGAGGATTTGATTCCTGAAGGTAACACCAAAAATGGCTATTCTGGAACTCATAGGGGTGGAATAATCTCTGGGAAACAAATTTTAATACCATTCCTAAGAGCTCAGTGGTAGAATGGACCTTGGTTCAACTCCAAGCACCAAAATAAAAGTAGAAAAAGAAAACATGCTAAAATACATTGGTAAATGTATTCTATGCATTTAAATATGTGCATTATTGCATAAATAAAATACACTTGCATATATATTTATATATGAATAAGTATAGAAATAATATAATAATAATTAGTATTATAATAGTAATTAAGTCTGGGAAGAAGAATGAGGTAGCTTATAAAGTCACTTTATTTTGCTTTAATTTTTATACAGTGTCTTTTACTTTTTTTTAAAATAATCAATGTTAATGTCATGATAAGGAAAAGAATCCTCAGGAGCAAGCAGGAAAACCTGCAAAAGTGCAGTTGAGGTTTTTCAGGTTCTAGAAACGGCTTCTGTCAACACTAATATATTAAGAAGAGCAGATGTCTTTCAAGGAACAACAAATTGTTTGTTAAACCTGAATGTAGCACTTGACATGGCTGGTGAGAAAGTGAAAAACTGCTCTAGCAGTTCACTGCTTGAAGCTGACAGCTTGGCCTTTGTGTGCCCAACTAAACATAAACAACTTTCTTACAACATAATCAATACTTGGGCAAGGCCACTCTGTGACCAGAATAGAATAAGACAGAGTAAGGGCACCTTGTAATCACAGAAGTAACTCAATACCTCCTTTTGCAGTAAGAATGAGTGACTATTGTTTCTTTACCAGTGAAAAACTGCAGATCTACTTTCAATTCCTTGCTTCTTGGATTAAAAAAAATGACAGAACTCTACACAGGGTTGTCTAATCTTCTCCAAATCTTTCTTTGACTCACTCAGCATTATATTATCCAAATATTATAATAAGCTTCTGCTAACTTTCATTTACAGAGACGCCTGTGTTTCTCTGATGTTATTCTTCCTCAAGAAGCTATATTTGTTTTTCTATAAGTGTACGGTGTCCGTTGGTGTATTAGTTTTTCTAGTTTTATAACAAAATACCTGACATACTCAAATTACAGAAGAAAGGTTTACTTTGGTTCACAATTCTGGAGGTTTCCATCTGTGGACAACGGCCTTTCTTGCTTTTGGGCCTGTGGGGAGGCAGCACATTGTGGTGGAGAGTGTGCAGCAGAGCAAAAATACTCACTTCATGGCTGGAAAGAAAAGAGAGAGCAAGGGCTGGGGCCTCAGAATCTCCTGCAAGAGAACATCCCAGTGACCTGAAGCCTCTCTACTATAGATGGGAATTGGAAGAGTTAACCCACAAGAGGGTGCCTTTCAGAATCCTTTAAAACAAATTTGGTGACAGTATAGAATACAATTGAAGCAGGGACAAGGCTGAAAGAAAATAATTGGGGGACAGAGGCAGTTTTTGCAGCCTGGACCTGCACTGATGAGGACCCAGCTTAAGACTGCCTATATGAAGATGAAGAAATAGACAGTGAAGAAAAGTGCAGGGTTGGACAGCTGACCATAGGAATGATGTTTACTGAAAAGCAATGTGAAAAGAGCAGCTATGGGGAAGAGTGAATGACTGAGAAGCCATTATTGGTAAGACTACAGCTTGATAGTACAGGAGGCAATTCAATCTATTGATCTTATACTGAGGACACATTTAGGCTAAAAATACAGATTTGGTTGCTACCAGAAGAAGGATGACAATTGCAGCTGCTGAATTTTTATGTGACATTTAGTTATAGATAGCACTGAATGAACCCAGATGGCTCCTCTATTTTTTTTTCTGCTATCTCCTTCTAGCACCTAACTAATTGATGCATTCAATTGTAAAACATAAAGTGAAATGGAATAGAATAATTTATGCCTGGTTTAAGCAGGCAAGTTAACTAGATTCAGGTGATTCATAAATTCAGCTCTGCTGTGAGGTAAGATAATAGCCATTCACCTCTGTTCATGAATTCACGTTGTCAGAAAGGAAAGACCTCAGAGATAGAATTGCTCAGCTAATTCTTTCAGGTTCATGACAATGGTGGGGATCAGATGAATAGAATTGCCTATAAAAGCAGTCTAGACTGTTGTTTTCCTTTTCTGGGAAATAGTACATATGTGATTGTGTAATTAATAATAATTCCTAACTTCTAGCTGTTGATAAGAAAAACTTGGTAATTTATAGTCAGAGTTTTCAGTGATCACTTACACATCTGTTCCACTAAAAAAATTTTTTTAAGAGAGTTAACATTTTAGGGGCATATGAATTCCTTTAGAATGAAAATTCTTAGCACATGGTGATACAAAGCCTTGTATAGTATTTCCCCACATTCTTTACCCTAGAAGCTGTAGATCATAACATCTATTGTCTGAATCTATTTTAGCTATCTTCTCAACTTTGGGTGGCATTATAAAATGTATTGTTAGTACAATATTGAACATAAAGTAGGCATATTGCTACAGATATTCTATACATTATATTATTTAATTGCTATTATAGTCTCATGAGTTAGTCAGAAACTTCATCCTGATTTTATTGTTAACACAACTGAAACCTAGACACACTGTGATAAGGACTCAATATTTTAGGTTGTCATTTATTTCCAACTTGATTTATAAATTAAATACAATTACAACCAAAATCCCACCAAGTTATTTTGTGGATCTCAAGAAAATTATTCTCAGGTTTGCATAGAAAAGAAAAAGACTCAGCAGACCCAGCACAGTATTAAAGGAGAACAAAGTGTTGGACTGACATTACCCTACTTGGAGCTACAACAATTTTCATAGTGTGATATTGCTGGAAAAGTAGATCAGTGGAATAGAGCAGACATCCCAGAAATAGACCCAAAAAACATAATAAATTGCTCTTTGACAAAAATCAAAGACAATACAACACAGCAAAAAAAAAAAAAACTTTTCAACAAATGTGATGGAACAAGATAGGTACATTCAGCAAACAAACAAACAAAACTTTAGATGGGTCACAGACCTAACTAACATGCAAAACTACAAAACTTTTAGAAGAAAAGGAAAAAACCAGAAAACCTTGGGGGCAGTTATGAATTTTTAGTTGAACCACCAAAGGCACAATTCATAAAAGAAATAATTGCATGTCATAAAAATCACTACAGATAGTATTAGAATTGACTCCAAAAGAAAAACTCTTAAATACTATGCTTTCACAATTTACAATTGCCAAATAATGGGATCAGCCAAGATTTCCATCATCAGATGAATAGATTACCTAACTTTGGTATATGTACACAAGGGAATTTTACTCAGCCATAAAGAAAAAAAAAATAATGTCATTTTCCGTGAAATGGATGGAACTGGAGAACATTATATAAGTGAGATTAGTCAGTTATAGAAAGTAAAAAAATCGGATGCTCTCTCTAATATGGAGAAGCTCGGGAGAAAAGGGTTATAGTAGAAACTCCAGATGAAGAAGGAGAAGCCACAGATGAGCTAATAAGATGACCTGAGGAGGATGGGCAGGAGAAAGAGAAAAATTCTCTAATGTACATGATGTACATTTTGAAACATATCAAAGTCAATCATAAGCCAAACATAAGAAAAAGGAAGGGGGAAAGAATGGGATGGGAATTAGGGAAGAGCTAAATGAGTGATGTGTGCATGTATGCCTCTACCCTCTTGTACCTCATTAAGATTTATGACCACAATGCACCAATAAGAAAAATAGTCCATAGTCTTTGGATGATGAAAAAGAATGTTATCACCCAAATCATTGTATTATTCTTACTTAATAGCAATATTTATCATAACTTTTAGTTTCTTAATAGTTGAAAAATATAAGTGCCAAATTTTATAATGTATATGAGTTAATCTGTGACATTTTGTATAGTATCATGGTTTTGATTTCTCTCAATATAAATCATTATCATCCTCTCTCCCCCTTTTATCACGTATATCTTGAAACTAAAAAGCAGTTTTATTACCCTGTATAATTATTCACCATTTCAGACCTACTGATACCCAGAATCTAAACCAAAGACGATCTAATGTTGCTGTATTCACCTTTACATTTTATCTCTTCTTGGTCTATCACACAATATCCTGCTTTCTCTTAGATCATAGTTGACATCTTGTTTGCAAACTTCAGTGCTGCACTGATTTAAAATGCATTTTCTGGGCTCCACATTATATTCCAGGGATGAGGCCAATGAATCTAAAATTTTATCAAGGGTCTAAGTAAGTCTTATGTACATTGTCATTTGACAATCACAGATGAGAGAGTGGAGAGAGAGAGAGAGAGAGAGAGAGAGAGAGAGAGAGAGAGAGAGAGAGAGAGAGAGAAGAGAAGAGAAGAGAAGAGAAGAGAAGAGAAGAGAAGAGAAGAGAAGAGAGAGAGAGAAGGCACTTTTCTAGATGGTTTAGCCCGCTGCTAATTCTTAACTCTATGATGAAAATAACACAAAATTTGTTTTTATTTTCTCTGAAATTGCAAATAATACATTATCACTCCACATGCCTTACAATTTTTGCAAGATATTTTTGGTAGCACGTAATTAGTATATTAGTATAATCATATATACAAAACTCAAGTGTGAAAAGATACATTTTACTTAACAAATGTTCAGTGTTAAAATTCACAAACATGAATTAACACCAAAGAAGAACAAAGAAGACTCAGCCACCAATGCCTAGGATAAAAGTTTTGTATTAAAAGGAAAATAAAAAGAAGACACCAGGCATTTCTCACAATGTCATTAGAAAAGGTTAGATGTTTTAATATAAATATTATTTCATAGGCCAACACAAATGTAAAAATATGTCATTATAATTATGTAAATGAAAAGTGTAATGACACAGTTTACCAATTTCCTTAGAAGAAAAATACTAAATGATCAACCTTGATGTTTTCAAAACAAATGGAAATGCAAAATAACAGTAAATTTGTAATGGTTAATCTGGGTTGTCAATTTTATTGGATCATGAAACACCTAAGATTATGTGACTTTGGATGTGTTAAGAGATGATTGAATTATGTAACGACAGGTTGAAGGGGAAGTCCTGCCCTGAATGTATGCAGCACTGTTCTGTTAGGAGGAGTAGGATCTGGATAGAAGAAGAAAGCTGTGTGAATGCATGCTTGGTTCTACTTAAGAAAAGCACATCTGCTCACCCCTGGTATATCAGCCTTCAGCTCTTTGAACTGCTCTGCCACATGTTTTTCTCTAGAGCTTTCTAGCCTTCCCATCTTGGACTAGGACAGCAGTGTCAGTTGCTCCTATTCTGAGACTTCAGCGCTTGGACCACTCAACCAGCTGCTGGTTCCTCCAACTCTCTTAATGCAGGTAGCCACTTTGAACTATACTGCTTTGGACTGTCAGCTTATTTGATAAATCTCTTTTTACCATATATACATCCTGTGAGTTCTGTTACTCCAGTAAACCCTAATACATAAAGGAAACTAACATAGAATATATATTAATTTTATATAGTAGTTAGGCAAGAAAGTCTAAAGGGTATGAAGATAAGAAAAGTGGGAGAAAGCATTGCAATAGTAAATAACACAGAAAATAGAAGGTTTATTTGTTAACACTCAGTGAAAAGAATTTCAAGGGACATATACAAGTATTTTCTTGAGACTGCTTGTTGCCAAGTAAGATCCATTTCTTCCTTTCTTTTTAGTAGCATATGCCTAATAAGTCTTGGGGAATTCAGAGTAAATGACAACACTCCCTGTTCCTCTTTTATCTAAACATAACATTGAGACCACATTAAGGCCAGTATCATATAAGGAAACTATAATGGTAGCTAACAAGTCTTGCTTACCTGGCAGAAGCACTCTCTCTTTTGCTATCTTTCTCTATCCCACTGTCTGTAATTTGGTATAGACTCGAGTACAGAAGACCACACTTAGGATGTTGCAGCAGAACTATGGAAAAAACTTCATGGCTTTGGTGATGCCCACACCAACCCTGGGCTGTCAACATATGAGATTTTTATATTCTGAAAATTCTTTCCTTTTTTTTTGTTTTTACAGTACTGGAAATGGAACTCAGTGGCATTTACCTCCGAGATACACCCCCAGTCTTATTTCTGAGTCTTTTTTATTTTTTGAAACAGGGTCTCACTGAGTTGTGAAGGGCCTTGCTATGTAGCGGAGGCTGTCTGTAAACCATGATCCTCTCGTCTCCATCTCCCAAATGCTGGGATTACAAGCGTGCCACACCACATTTGGCCCTGAACATTATAATTATAGTTGGAGCCATAATGCAGGCTAACACCCAGAAAAGTTATAGTACCTTGAGAAGTCTAAGTAGAGACTGGAGGAAGAATTGGTGATTAGAGTTTCTGCTTGGTTTATTAGTTCTTTATTTAATATTATTATGTTGTTAGTCCATATCTAACATTCATTTCCCCAAGAATCCACTGCTATCTCACATCTAGTACACAATGATCTGAGAAGTCCAGGCAAAATTCTCTTAGTTAAAAAATCCTACTCATTACATGCGTTAAACAACTGTTTTATAATATGCCCCCTTTAATCCAGTTTTTCTTTCATTCTGAAAGTACTATTTCAGAAAAAAAGTAAAAGAAGAACAAACCTATGAAACAAAATTCTCAGTTTTCATACAATTGATACTGTTTGTGTTTTGAATGAGTTATTTTAATTTGTATTGAGCATGATCATGGGTTACGATGACTCATATTTAGCCTGAGAAGACCCAAAGTAAATCACTGGAAATGAAGGCTGTATCCATGCTTGTTTTTCTCTTGTTGATTACTGAAATACTGGACCCATGCAATCAGCAGCAGTAATATTGACTTCAGATAGAAAATCAAAGCATGATAAGCACAGTAAATTTACCCTACAACAAGTTTACATCATTTTGAAGGTGTGGCCAAATAGTCATTGACACCACATGCATGATAGTAGCATGACACTAAATCTCAGCTTCAAATGCTCCAAACTCTGGACTCATGTGGCCATGTGAGAAAAAGCCAGATGAATGCAGGTCATCTCATCTCAGGGAAATTTTTTTTTTTGGAAGCCTTTAGCTTTTTGCAGAGGAGCGATGCTGGAGATTGAATCCACAGCCTTATACATGCTAAGGGCATGCTCTTCTACTAAGCTACACTTCCAGTCCCCTCCACCACTAAGCTACAACCCCAGGCCCAGCCTTTAGCTTTTAAGTTTAGCTAGTAACTTGGCTTTATCATCAATAACTATTTTGCAGAGCAGTAGTATGTCATCACTATGGATTCCTCATTCAATAGTCTCAGAAATGACATCCAGGCTCTTATTGTGGTCTTTTATCTTGTATCCATTTCTTGTTTATTGTTGCAAAGAGTATTTACCAAGAAATCCAATTGTTAGTTGTCCCTGAGGCTAGCACAAAATGCTACAGAACCAGCTATTAATTTTTCCCCTCTGGCCATCTTCATAATTGCAGTATTTTGTTTTTGTTTCTTTGGATACATTTATGTAGACTTTAATAATTAATATTTATGCAATGATATCTTATTTCTGATGTATCCACTATTTTTCCCAAGTCTGCTGATTTGGCTACTTGAAGATATAAAGACAGGAGAGATAAATATTTTCTCACTGTACTCCAATAGTTAAAAGATTTACCAAATAATATACTTGAAAAATGTGTAAAGAAATTAGAAAAAGAATTTTAAAAAGATATAGCCACACATCATCTTAGTACAAATTTATAACCTACCCATACTAGAAATACAAATTTATTCAACCTGGAATCAAGTTTGTATGATACCTTCATTCATAATATATTTTATTGTTACAGCAAAAATTATTTACTAAGATTTTAAAGTTATGCAAAGAGTTAAATTGCTGAATTATTTCTGAAATCCAAAAATATACTGAAGTATCAAGACATTCTATTGATTGAATTAATGCTTTGCCTTTGTTTTCTCCCAATATGTTCTGAAATTGCTATCATAAAAGAATAGACCCAAAAGGATCTAGAGGATGGGAGAGGGTATATCTGCAATATATTTGTAGAATTAGAAAAAGAGATAAATGCCTAGCAACTTAAAAGACCAGAAGAATTTTAAATATAAACTAGCAGTCAGAAATATGAAAAGAGGTGGTTCACACTTCCTGACCAGGGAAAGGATCAGGTTTAGGGATCAGCAGGGATTACTGCAAGTGGAGATTGCTGCAAGTAGAGAACAGATTTTGGAAAGTTTTTATTAGAGGCTGTAATATTACCTCATCCCATTTTCACATTTGGTATAGCTGGCATCTACTATTGCTTAAGCAACAGAAATGAAGGCAAAAGAAATTTCACTCTGCAAACCAGGTAGAGAGAATCTGAACTCTGATTTTTGTTTGTTTGTTTGTTTTGGTGGTGCTGGGGTTTCTGGAAGCCCTTCTACCTCCGGGCTACACTCCCAGACCTATTTTTTAAATTTTTATTTGGAAACAGGGTCTCTTAAGCCAGCGCAGCTGGCTTCGAATCTGCGCGATCCTCCTGTCTCTACGCCTCCCAAGCACGGGGATTACAAGCGTGCTCCACCACACCCAGCTGAACTCTGAATTTAAAGACTAAAAGGCCAGTATGAGATAATACTCTTAAAGATACAGACAGTATCTATATATTTATGCATCTAATTAACAATCTCAGAGGAAATAAAAATATTGATCCATGACATAAAAAGAAAATAATAAATATAAAAGTTTATAAAATAGAAAAATACTTATACTTAAATATAAGTACTTCAATATATATAACATATTTATATATAATTATAGTAGTAGAAATTAAATGTAATAAAATTGGAGTAAAATTGAGATAATCTTATACAGAGTGGAAAAGGAAAAAATGATGGAGAGTAGAAGAGAAGAATCATATTATCAAGAAATAAATCGAGGCATCTTTGAATAATTAATGTTACAAAAATGATAATTGAGAAAACTGGAGGAAGAAAAAAAATTTAAGAACTAAGAACAAGTGTTTTCAGATTTTAGCTAAATGTCTAAAATATGAATTAAACCTGATCACTGAGAAAGAGAAAGAAGAAAGAAAAAAGTCATATATCAAATACTTAAATCAAAATGATATTAAATATCTGCAAAAGCCCTACTAGAAACCAGAAGACAGGAAAGAAAATACTTCAATTTTGTTTTGAACCTAGAAGTGTGAACTTGACCTAATAAAAATGGTTTTAAGAGATTGGAGACAGTTTTGAACATAGGAAGTATATGCAATTTGCCTTTCCTACACCATTTACAAGAATTCTGCTAAATGAGCCATTTCTGCCTAAAGTGTATTTTATTCCCTGTCTAAAAGATTTTAACTCTGTCTTCTTAAGATGAAATAGTGATGTGAAGGTATTTACAAGTTACTAATATTTAACATGCTACAGATTGTATCTTTTAACACTTCTGGCCAGGTTACATATTAGATATTCATTTACCTTGCCTGGCAGAATACAGGTATAGGAAACAGCATGGATATTTAAAACATTTTCTATGGATGTATAACACAAGTTAATTATATTTGGCTTTGAAGCAACAATTATTGGTCTTTTGTTACCTGCATACTATTCTATAATTGTAAAATGAAATAGTTATTATGTTGGAATTATGATTTATTTAAGTAAATACAGTTTTGAATAACAAAATAAAATATGGTTAAAATTATAACAAAAAAGAAACCAGGAAAAAAATGATAATAAAATGTATGGTACTTATAGATTCATTTCTAATTCAAACATCTTATTGTAGCTTTGGGTAATTGCTTATCTATCTAAAACACAAAGTGTTACCTAAAAAACAGAAAAATAATAATAATTACCTAGGAAAGCTTACATGAGCTAATAATTGCAAAGCATTAACAGAATAAATGGTGAGCAATCAAAAACATACTTATTATTTTATTATTGTCATTTGTATAATATAATATTTTCTAAATAATAGACTTGCTTGAAAATTTAAATAGTTAAAGTAATAGATGAGAACATGGATATATCTTAAATTTAAGTTCAGAGGTATCTTTCAAATAATAATATTGATGTAAAAGTAATGAATAAAATATTCATTATTTAGCACAAACATTAGCAACATTAGTAGCATCAAAATATAATTAACATACTGAACATTATTTCTCAGAAAACTTCTCAACCAAGAAAGGTAAATAAAATAGCGAAGTATGCCCACATATGTACACTCATATATTCTTATAGTCACTATTTTAGCAAATATATCTAGTGAATGTACTGAGACAGCAGTAGAAATATTAATGTATGAGACAGAAGCTTTTCCCAAAATTCAGAGGAAAATGAGTTACTTCACTCCAAGTGCAATATAAATGCACATCATCAATTCTGAAAACCACACTATTTGCCTTAAAGATCTTAAGAATTCATATTTCTTGAAAGATTTACAGTGTTATTTGCTTTAAGTATTCATTTGAATTCTAGCCACTGAAGGGTCTGTGATATTTGGATTGAGAAATAAAAATAAATATTGCTTTTTATTGCTCTTAAAGATTAAATATGCTTTTTCATTAAGTTAATTCTTCCAAAATCATGCAAATTGAAATGTGGAAAATGTGTCAAACTATAATATAAAAACATGTAGCTTGCTTGACTCGGGATTATACACCCTCCTACTGACTTCTCACCTGCTCCTAAGCCAATCTCTTCTCTACTCAGCTCTGGACTCTGCTCATCACCTCAAACCTTCATTTTTATTTTATCATGATGTAGCTTTGGCTTAGTATAATAAATAGGTAATTTGAGGTCAGGTTATTTTTGTTTGGGTAGTATTTCTTTGTCATACAGTTTAGGAAAGTATTGTAGCTGGAATTTCACTGAGTTCTTTTTTCCCTTTGTCTTGTATTATTTATTGATGCCTTGTAATCATATATCTTAATGAGATACAAGATGGTAGCGGCATACACGCGCACATCACTCATTTAGCCCTTCCCCAATTCCCACCTCATTCCCTCCCACTTCCCTCCTTCATGTGTTCAGCTTAGGGATTGGATTTTATGTTTGTGAATGTAAAGTTCTTGTATATATAAGAATGGGTTTTAGCTGCATTGATGTATTGTAATCATATATCTTACGGGGGTACAACATGGTAGAGGCATACATGCACTCAGCCCTTCCCCAATCCCCACCCCATTCCCTCCCCCTTCCCTCCTCTTCCCTCCTTCTCATGTTTAGCTTAGTGATTGACTTTGATATGTTTTTGAATGTACAGTTCTTTTATATTCTTGTATATATAAGAATGGGTTTTAGCTGCATTGATGAGTCAAAAACTGATTACATAATTAAAACATAGGCTTACTCTGTTTACTATAAAACTTCAGAGTTATTCAGTTATCTGCTGGTGTTAAATGTTATAGAAAATTATTTTAAAAATAGCCCAATTCTATTTTAGATATTTAGGTGACATATCTATAATAGAATTTTAATATATATAAAACTATATATATTTATAACATTTAATATATAACTATATGCATTTGTAGTTATCTAGATTTTAGACTTATCAAAACCATATATATAACTACATATATATATATTTATCTAGACTTTCTATATAAGCATATATATTTACATATATATAATTAGTCAACCATATATATAATATATATAACTTTTCGATTCACAGTATTTATATCAATCTCTATATATGTACCTTTCTTTTTTATAAGATTTTTACATTTTAAATACCAAAAAACTAAAAAAAAATATTTTCTATTAATTTTTATTGATGCAACATGATCATACATAACATTGGGATTCATTATGGTATATATGTATATGTATATAACATAATTTGATATGTTTTATTCTCCCCAAAAGAAAGAAAGAAATATGTTCTTGTATATGTCAATTTCTCTTTGTTTTCTTTGTTTACTTTTTAGAATTTCTCAAGACTATTCTTCAGTTATTATTTACATGAGAGATAAACATATACTCTTCAAAACAAAGAGCTCTCTTTATCAATGTTTTCCATAGGCTTCTACTTTTTATTTTGCCTGATACTTTGGTTCAATTATGATTTGGTTTCTCTAAAGGTTCATGTGTTGGGATGTTGGCTGTTAAGGTCACACTATGGAGAGGTGATGTAACAGTTTCAGTAAAGGGTCCTTTGGTCAAGGGGAGGTGAAGTTGTTCTTGTGCAACCCATTGGTAGTTCTAGCAAGAAGATCATTAGAAAAGAAATAAGCCCGACCCCTTCCATTCTCTCTGTGCTCCTGGTTCAAGATGCAGTCACTTGGTTTTCCTGCCATCACTATTTACATTGTCAAGTAATACAAAATATGGGCGGCCCTTGCTATAGAGCCTGTTATAGTGTCTAGACTTTGAGCCTATAGACTGTGAGCTCACTAGATCTCTTGATCAGACATAGCCCGTGTCAGGTATTTCATTATAGAGATGCACTGGCTAACTAACATACCTGCTAATATTAATGAATTATTTTAATAGTTTAATTTTATATGTGAGACTTTTTCATATATTCCTATGTGAATTTTCTATTGACACATTGTTTTTTGAGAAAAAAAAGTTTATTTTCCAAAAATTTCTGATTGATTTTTTTTAAGGAAAATGGGTTGCTAATTAAGATAACATTACAGTATTTCTTATAGATTTTAATCTGGAGAGACAGATGATCAAATTTTATGTTATCTGTTTAGTGATATAGCTCCATATAATGAATAGAAACTAAGACTGAGTCCAAAAGCTAATTGTTTTTCCATTTATTATTGCTTCTTAAAAATCCCTATACCATATACTTTCTTTTTTGTGTATGATACTGGAGATTGAACCCAGGGACATTCTACCTCTAGGCTACATCCTCAGTCCAATTTGTGTTTTGTTTTGTTTGTTTGTTTTGAAACAGGGTCTTTTTAGGTTGCTCAGAGTCTCAGTAATTACTGAGGTTTTTCTCAAATCCGCAATTCTACAGTCTCAGGCTCCCAAGTACTAGCATTATAGGCATTTGCCACCACACCTGGCTCCCTCTACCATCTCTATGATGAGTTTTGTGTTTTAGGTAGGGAGGAGAACTGAGAGACATTTGTTTGTTTGTAGCTGATGTTTTTTTTTCTGAATTACATGCTAAAATAAATTTTTAAAATTATTGGATATTAGAAAACTGCTATGCCTGTGAACTTTCTATGTTCAAAAAAAAAAAGACTTTTGAAAAGTGTTATAACTAGGTATGCACTTGGGCATCATTGTAGAGCTACTTTTAAATGAAATTTTCTGTGCCTGTCCATCACTCAGAGATATCTATGTGAAGGTGAAAAGTGGAGACGAGTTGCACGGGGACTCTAAGGCTGCCACTTTTTTCCCCCCAGCAACCTCATAATGCTACTGCTAGAAAGTGATGACCGAAGTCAACAATTTTTTCTCAATCATTTCTTGTTTTTACTAGATCAAGCACAATACTTAAAATATTGAATTTTAAGATTAAGAAAATTTACTTGAATGACTCAGAAAAAAAATCTAGCTGTTAAGCTTCTTCTTTCATTTTTGAAAGATATGCAGTATATACTAATATTTGTAAGTATGATAAAGTATACCAGCTTTATATTCCTCTTGGAAATGAAGATATCCACACTTAATGGCA
Source organism: Muscardinus avellanarius (assembly GCF_963383645.1). NCBI lineage: Eukaryota > Metazoa > Chordata > Mammalia > Rodentia > Gliridae > Muscardinus > Muscardinus avellanarius. The sequence goes on from NC_137799.1 coordinate 43,531,215, forward strand.
TGCTGCAGAAGAAATGTGACTGGAAATTAAAGAATCAAGAATATGCAGAATACTGTATTACAGGGGAGTAGAACATCAGGATTCTTTTTGAATTATAAAACAAGGTCTTGCAACCTACCACCTTACTCTGTCCCAACAAAAAATTCACTTGGTTGAATATAATGAATAGAGATGAGGTAGTAAAGTGAACTGAACATACATGGAGAGCTTTCGCATATGAATTGACTTTCGAATGAATGTGTGGTTGAGATTGACTTGGAAGAAAAGAGTGAACAGGTTGTGTGGGGCTAAATGTTGCTGAAGTTCACATCTACAGTTGAGGATGCTGTAAACCACAGGGGTTATGGCTGGACCTGCCACTCCTGCAGCAGCTGAGCACATATTGATCATTCAATGACGACCTGGAGGTGATTGAAAACAATTAATTTTCCAGAGAGGCTTCAATTTACTCTCATAGCTTTACTTATTCTATGGGTTATATTTTTTCTTCTTTCTCTAATATCCTATTCATCTTTCCTAACAACCAGCACTGAAAATGCCAATCCTTGTACCAGATTTAGATACAACAGAGTAGCAGATTGCATCCCCCTTCCAATTCCAGATCCCAATCCATCTCCACACTGCACTGGATCAAACCAAGTGCTCCTGCCTTTCCAAGTGGAATCTAGCAAACATATCTAGAGATGTAATGTTTGTGTTTGATATTCCCACTTATCAATATCAACTTCTTTTCATGGTGAATGTACCCACTGATTATCACTAATCACACAATATATCAATGCTCATTTAGAGAAAAATCAATGATTACAAGTACTCTGTTGTATTACAATCCTGAAGGAGTGTAGAAAATCCTAGTTATTGCCTAAAGAATCTAAAAACACATATTTTTGGAAATCAATGATGAACATATTAGAAAATCCCACTGTTCCTTTTCTACTGCTCACTTCTCTCACATGTCCCAAAACATTTGTACCTTGTCTTATCTGACAAATTTTAGACATTAGAACTGATAATGCATAAAATATCATTTCTAGTATTAATTGTATTATTGATTTCTTCTGTTTTTATATTTATTTATTTATTTTTAATTGGTGCATTATAGTCATATATCAATCACATTGGAGTACAAGACTTGAGAGAATATACAAGCACACATCATCCAATCAGCCCTCATCCAGTCCCCATCCCATTCCTTCCCCCTCCCTCGATCCCATGCTTGTTTGGTGATTAAATTTGATACATTTGTTTATGTACCTCCTGAGTTTCAAAGAGGCTCTGTCCTCCATTATTCCATACCCTCTGATTGGTCACATTAGTTGCTTAACTATAGGGCCCTTTCTATAGCTCAACCTCTTCCTGTTGCCCCTTTCCTCTTAGTTTTTGCTGGTTAGGGGAAGCATCTGATTTATATTTTCTGCGCTATTTCTCTGTGCATGCCACGTTGCAAGTACCAATCCCACTCTTGACAGACCCAGTAGTGGCCTGGCTACCCGGTGGACTGATCCAGACCTCGCTGACTCAAGCAGCGGCCTTTCCTCATCGTAGGCCCCGATTCTGGTCTTGCTGGCCCCGACACTAGCCTAACCCCTCAGCTGGCTCCGATCCCGGCCTCAGAGGCTGCAGTAGTGGCTTTGCCTCATGGCAGGCTCCGATGCCGGCCATTGGCCCCGGCACCGGCCTAACCCCTCGGCAGGCGCCGATCCCGGCCTCGGAGGCCCAAGCACCAGACTAGCCTCACGGCAGGCTCCGATCCCAGCCTCTGAGGCCCCAGCACTGGCCTTGCCTCACAGTGAGCTCCGATCCAGGCCTTGCTGGCCCCAGCACTGGCCTAACCCCTTGGCAGTCTCCGATCCCGGCCTCAGAGGCCCAAGTACTGGACTAGCCTCACGGCAGGCTCTGATCCCAGCCTTTGAGGCCCCAGCACTGGCCTTGCCTCACAGTAAGCTCCGATCCCGGCCTCGGAGGCCCCAGCACCGGCCTAGCCTCACTGCAGACTCCAATGCTGGCCGCTGGCCCCGGTATCAGCCTAACCCCTTGGCAGGCTCCGATCCCAGCCTCGGAGGCCCCAGTAGTGGCCTTGCCTCACGGCAGGCTCCACTGCTGGCCGCTGGCCCTGGCATCGGCCTAACCCCTTTGCAGGCTCCGATCCCAGACTCGGAGGCCCCAGTAGCAGCCTTGCCTTAAGGCAGGCTCCGATGCTGGACATTGGCCCCGGCACTGGCCTAACCCCTCGGCTGGCTCTTATCCTGGCCTTGGAGGCCCCAGCACCAGCCCTGCCTCACAGCAGGCTCCGATGCTGGCCTCACTGGCCCCAGCACTGGCCTAACCCCTCGGCAGGCTCCAATCCCAGCCTCGGAGGCCTCAGTAGCGGTCTTGCCTCACGGCAGGATTCAATGCTGGCCATTGGCCCCGGCACGGGCCTAACCTCTTGGCTGGCTCTTATCCTGGCCTCGGAGGCCTCAGCACTGGCCTTGCCTCACGGCAGGCTCCAATGCTGGCCATTGGCCCCGGCACCAGCCTAACCAGTCGGCAGGCTCTTATCTCGGCCTCGGAGGCCCCAGCACTGGCCTAGCCTTATGGCAGGCTCTGATTCTGGCCGCTGGCCCCCGGGATCAGCCTAACCCCTTTGCAGGCTCCAATCCCAGCCTCAGAGGTCCCAGTAGCGGCCTTGCCTCACGGCAGGCTCTGATTCCAGCCATTGGCGCCGGCACCGGCCTAACCCCTCGGCTGGATCTTATCCTGGCCTCGGAGGCCCCAGCACCGGCCCTGCCTCACAGAAGGCTCCGATGCCGGCCTCGCTGGTCCCAGCACCGGCCTAACCCCTTGGCAGGCTCTGATCCTGGCCTCGGTTTTTTTTTTTTTTTCTTCTAAATTTGGACTTTATTCAGGCAAATGTTGTGAGGGAAGAAAGTATTCTTAGACATGCCTATTTTTCTCTCATGTTTAGGAATTTCTTGGAGAAAAAAAAATTGGGATTGCCAGATGATCTTGAGTTGTGAAGTGTTTTTCTCTTTACACATTGCTTTTTATTCTTCTAACAGTTTGGAAACTTCTTTGTGCTTTCTGGAGATGTGAAGAAAGAAATAAAATCTTTGTATACATTTGATTTTGTTTTAGAAACATAGTTAATTTTTCTGGAAGACAGAACATATTTCAGATGCATAGGTTTCATTTAGAATAGGATCCATAAATCATAAGAATTAGGAAGTCTTGAATATATAATGCAAAATGAATGGTCAGGTGATGGAATCAATAATATCAAGCCCTTTTGTTAGAAGACACAGTGAAATGATTTATTTAAAGAACAGTACAAGTAAAGCATGCATATAAATAGCATGGTTGATCATTTTTATAGGAATCTAAAAAATCTAGTGTCATCTTTTTGAATTGCTAAGCAATGCAGACTTTGCCTTTTTATTAAAAAATGCACAGGTACTCATATCATCTTTGCTTGGTTCCCAATTATATTGGAAGACTTCATTGTAGTATTAATGAAATATAATTGAAAAAAACTAACTAGTAGGAAATGTTTATGATATTGTACCAAGTAAAAAGTCAGAGTAACTGTCAAGATAAACACCAGAAATATTTTGTTTCAACACAATGGTTTAGTTCTGAAGAAATTATACAGCCATTTAACTATTTTTCAAAGGATAATCCAATAATAAATATAATCCTGTAGATGTAAATTATACTTTAATTAGAATAACTAAATAGCTTTAATGACTGAAAAAATAAAATTTTTGATTAAAGATTAGAAGTTTGTTTCACTGTGAGGTACTCAAAAGATTAACCAAAGCCAAAATATAGTTTGTATTCATTATTTGCAGGAGTTATGATGTATATAGTTATTGTGAACACTGAATTAGTAACTACTAAATTATTGCTCCATGGAGAAAGACAAGTTAAGATTTTTTCAAGCCTGTGGTTACAATTTTATGTTGATTGCACCACCTTCTGCCTTTTAGATTAGGTTGTTGATATCTTTGTAAAGCAAGCTTGTTTGCTCTTCCACATAACCCTTTGCCTGTATGATACTTAGCAGAGATTATTAAAATCTTCTACAGCTTCCCTATCCACCAAATCTGCCTTCCCTTATAAGTTTACTTTTCACATTGTGTTGTCTTTTAAAATATTATTTGTGCATTTTACATTCTGATGAAGTTCAGGGTGATAGAGGTATACATGCACAGGGCACTTGTTGAGCTCTTGCATAGTTCCAGCCCTACTCCTTCTCTCTTCCCACCTTCCCATGTTCAGCACAGTGATTGGCTTTGATAGATTTGTTTATGTACATCATGTCCACTGAGGTGTTTACCTCTTCAAGTCTTCTCCTTCCATCTCCCTCAGTTAGGTCCCATCCTTTACTCCACTAAGGTTTCTCCTTCTTCATCCGGAGTTCCTCCTGTGTCACTCCCCAAATAGGCATTTAAAAATATGTAAGCATCTTGATAATCCACGGATTCAGTCACTTTGATATCTTTTCTATAAATTCATCAGACACTACAGACGTTACCTTAGAACACTTTAGAGCAGCCTCTCCTACAAATTGGCAAACTTTCTTTTCCATTTTATGGATGTACCTTAAGGTTAACTCATTAGCATCGAACTCGCAGCCAACAGTATTGTGAACAAATCTTATCTAATACACATATTTTCTCTGTAAAGCTCATCACATCCTTCTTGTGCTTCAAAATATTGGCAGCCCTTCAACCGTATTTGCGGACCATTATAAACAGTGAAATCACTAACAAAATGACAAAATAATGTGAAAAACATAGCACTGAGTAGACTGGGAAAAGCACCCTTATTTTATAGTATTTACAGTTCTGTTGACAACAAAAAGGCAGTGTCACCTTTTCAACTCCAGCTGGGACAATGTGCACAGAGTGACTCAAGGGTTTTTCTACTATGCACATGACTGCAGATGGCAGCAGGAGTGACAAAAACATTTCATGATTAGGCAACCTCATAAACTAGAATCTGTGCATAATGAGAATCAAGTGCATTAAAATAAAGATCTAATTGAAGAGAAAGTTTGTTGAACATGCTTAACTGTGAAGCAAATTAGTTTCTACTGGAACTCTTCTTTCCATTCAGAGGTAGTGTTCTTGTGTGTGAAATAATTCAAGTGATTTTGTGTTTTTTTGTTACTAATATATAATGGAAAATAGAAGCTTTGCCGGTAGAACAGTACTATTTAAAAATAAAATATCATTGAAACAATAAATAAGCCACTTTTGCCACAGGGGAATTTTTCTTTCGAGTTTTGAGGTTTTTTTTATTTCCTTTATGCTGTGTGTAACCTTTGGTAACTGTGGCAATTTACTTATGCATGAACCTTGAGAAACTGTTAATTCATTTATCAATCTGCAAAGGCATTGAAGGCTCCTGGGCTTTGAAAATTTTTTCTAGATAGGAATGTCAACCAAAATGGCAGAATAGGGAAATCCAGGGCTCTGCATCTCCACAAAAGCAGCTAATGAGCTGACAAAAGTGTCAAAATAAATTTTTGTAGAACTTTAGAATCTGGTTAAACATGTATAACCACAAAGGGAAGGCTTATTAAAAAGCAAGCTTCTGCTTTAGAGTAAAAAAAAAATACTGTAGCATTAATTGTCCACCTACTGTCCCTCATAGCACAAATCTGTGGTGGTCTTGTGTAGACCCATTTATATTTTGAGATGTTCTGATTATGAGTTTTGTAGTAAGGCATAGAATTTCTAAAAAGTCCACCATAATTGCTATTCAGTTTTTTTCTGCACCATTCCCTTTTGTTTCTTATTCTCTTTCCAGTAATATATACACTATTACCCTAATTTCTTTTTGCAGGTTGGTTTAAAAAGTTTTCATTAAAACAAATCTTCAAGCTCACTTACTTTTTTGGTATGTGGAGTCTACTGAGGCGACACAATTAAGGTCATATATTATTTGTTAGGATATTTTTATTTCTAGCATTTTACTTTCATTCTCTCTTAGAATTTATGGTAGTTATTCTCAAATCATGACTTTGAAAGACTATAAACTGGTCCTAGTCTTAAGTCTTGGTAGGAACTGTGACCAGGTGAAACTGCATGTAGATTACAATTTCTGGAATTAATTTAATTTATGTAGTTTGAAATTCTAATTTCAGGTGTATGCAAACAATTTTGGTATTATTACATTTTCTTGGTGAATTAACCCCTTTAGCATTAAGTAAAATATCTCTTTAAGTGTCATACATTTTCTTAATATGAAGCCTATTTTTTGATATTTATGTGGCCACTCCTGCTATTCAGTGTTTGGATAGTATATCCTTTTTTATTATGTGTTTTAAAAATATACTTTTATTGGGGAATTATACTTATACATCACAATAAGGTTCAGAGTGTTAGAAAATTCATGCACACAGCACTTAGTGTGTTTCTCTCTGGATCCCATGTCACTCCCTCCCCTTCTCTACACATGTTATTGAGATTGGTATTTATAATTTCATATATGTACATAGTATTATTTGAATTGTTGTCTTCATCAAATCTCCTTATCACCTCTCCCTTCCGTAAACCATGTCCAGTACTCCAATGGAGTCTCTCTTCCTTCATTCTGAAGTCCCTTTTATCACCCAATTTTTTCTAGTTTCATATATGAAAGATAACATACAACCATTTATGTTCTCAGACTGAATAATCTTACCTAGCCTCATATTCTCTAGTTCTATTTATTTTATTGCAAATGTCAAAGTTTTGTTCTTTATTTTACACACTTTTATTGTTGGTGCTGTATAATCTCACATCATAAGGTAAATCATGTTGATAGTCACATACATGCAGACAGCACTCGGTGGGCTGCCCCCTGGCACCCTGCCAATCTCCTTTCCCAAACAGGGTACTAAGATTGACATTGATATTCTAATATAAACACAAAAAGACACTAGTAGTAATTTCTTCTTTGATCTTTAGTCTTCCCCATTCCATTTTCCTAGACCACCTCCTTTGATCCTTGTCTTTCGTTATCTGGAGGCCCTCTGGTATTCCAATTACTCCCTACCTTTTGCATATTAGAGAAAACTTATGATTCTTATTATCTATGACTGGATAATTTAATATAATATATTACAAGTCCTTCCATTTTCCTGCAAATAACATAATATTCTATTTTTTCCAGTACTGGAGATTGAATCCAGGGGCATTCTACCTCCAAGCTACATCTCCAGCCCTATTTTTTTATTTATTTGAAAAAAGAGTCTCACTAATTTGTGAAGGTCCTCATTAAGTAGCTGAGGCTGGCCACAAACCCACAATCTTCCTGTCTCAACCTCTGAAGTATTGAGATTACAGGTGTGCACCCCCATGCCTGGCTTTATTCTTCTTTATTGATGAGTAGAATTCCATTCTGTGACTATCTCATAATTTGTTATCCATTTATATGTTGATGGAAACCTAGGTTGGTCCCATACTTTGGCTATTTGAAATTGTGCTGCTATGAAGGTGGATATGCATTTATTACTGTAGTTCTTGGATTTCAGTCCCTTTAGAAAGATATCCAGAAGTGGTATAACTGGATCATATGGTATATCCACTTTTAGTTCTTTAAGAAATTTCTACACTTATCTCCATAGTAGCTGAACTAACTTACAATCCCAACACTATAGAAGTGTTTCAATTTCTCCATTTCCTTTCCAGTTGTTTTTTGAATTCTTGATAATTATCATTCTGATTGGGGTTAGATAGCATATCAGTGTAGTTTTGATTTGCATCTCCCTAATTGCTAATGGTGTTGAGGAATAACTATAGATGAGCAAATAAGGCAACCTAACTGAGGGGGAGGAAAAAGGGGAAGAGGAAATTTTGTAATGTACATGATGTAAATTCACAAACATAACAAGTCAGTCACTAAACCAAACATGAGAAGGAAGGAGAGGGGAAGAAATAAGGTGAGAATTTGAGAAGGGCTAAATGAGGGATGTTTGCATGTATTTCTCTACCATCTTGTACCTCATTAAGATGTATGAATACAATGCACCAATAAAAATAAGTAACTAAATAAATAAAGTCACTGTCTTGTGGATAGTGCCTAGATGAACCTGGTATTTAATCTTTTACTTGTTTGTACTTGTAATACTTGAATTGAATTTATTATTTTGTTTGCTATTCAATTTCTTTTTGTAAACTTCTTATTGGTGCATTGTAGTCATACATCTTAATGGGATAAAAGATGGTGTAGACATACATGCAAACATCACCCAATTAGCCCTTACCCAATTCCTGCCCCATTCACTCTCCCTCCCTCTTGCCCATGTTTGGCTTAGTGATTAACTTTGATATGTTTGTTTAAGTATATCATATGCTTTAGAGAGTTTCCATCTTACCCCCTCCCATCCTTTCAGTTAGGTCACCCTATTTGCTCATCTATAAAATCTCCTTCTTCATCTGGAGTTCCTCTTATTACCCATTTCTCCCTAGCTTTCACATATTAAGGAAAGCATCCAATTTATTCTTTTTTGTGACTAATTTTACTTAGCATAATGTCCTGGAGTTCCATCCATTTACCTATAAATGATGCAATTGTGTTTTTCTTTATGGCTGAGTAAAATTCTATTGTGTACATATCCCACAGTTTTGTAATCCATTCATCTGTTGATGGGCATCTTGGCTGGTTCCATAGTTTGGCAATGGTGAATTGTGCAACTATGAACATAGATACACATGCATTAGTTTGGTAGATTGGTTTCTTTCTTTTGGGGTAGATACCCAGAAGTAGTATTGCTGGATCAAATGGTAAGCTCATTCCCATTCTTCTGAGGATCCTCCATACTGTTTTCCAAAGTTGTTGTACTAATTTGCAATCCCACCAACAATGTAGTAGAGTTTCCACTTCCCCACTTTCTCACCAACATTTGTTGTTGTTTGTGTTTTGAATGATTGCCATTCTACTTGGAGCTAGGTGAAATCTCAGAGTAGTTATTATTAGCATCTCTCTGATTTCTAATGATGTTGAGCATTTTTATGCATTTATTGGCCATTTGAATTTCTTCATTTGTGAAGTGTCTATTTAACTCACTTGCCCATTTTTAAATTGGGTTATTTGTTTTCTTAGTGCTGAGTTTCTTGAGTTCTCTGTATATTCTAGATATTAGTCCTCTATCAGAGGAGTAGTTGGCAAAAATCTTCCATTCTGTTGGCTCTTGGTTGAGGTCCTTGATAGTTTGCTCAATTTCATGCAATTTTGGGCCACAAAGTGAGCACTAGCAAATTCAAAAACTGTGACATACTTCCCTGTGTCTTTCTGACCATAATGGAATGAAACTAGAAATCAACTCTAAGAAGACCCAGAGAACCATGTAAAATGTGGAGATTAAACACCACAATGCTGCATAAAGAATGGGTCATAGAAGAAGTAAGGGATGAAATAAAAAAAATTCTAGAAATAAATTCAATTACTTCAACAGGTTATTGATGTGCGTTTATTTCTTTTTTAACAAAAGTTGTTTTGTTTCTTCTTTTATACTTCACAACACTGAATTATGTATAAACTCACAGACCTCTAACATTTACAAGCATCACCTCATTTGCAAGTGTCCCAGAAATACTAATGAACAACACATTTATAAATACAGAAAATATTCTAAGGGACACAACTAATATAAAATGTGCAGCAAACATTCTGTATTAGGAGTATGGCTGGAGTCAGAATTTCATGACAGCTGGGCGTGGTGGCATTTGCTTATAAGCCCAGTACTTGGGAGGCTGAGATAAGAGATCTGAGTTTGCAGTCAGCCTCAGCTACTTAGTAAGGCTCTCCACAACTTAGTGAGAACCTGTCTCAAAATAAAAAGAATAAAAAACAGGCTAGGGGTGTAGGTTGGAGGTAGAATGCCCCAAAGTTCAATCCCTAGCACCAAATACACACACACACACACAAAGAATGTTATGACATAATGGCATACTGGCATACTCTTTTTCAATAGAGCAGTTGGATATAAGGTATCCAAAAAGTGGCAACCAAGCAATATATTGAAAGTGAATGCCTACATTTGATGTATAATATTTTATTTGTCTCTGTACATGACAAAGAATTTAGTAAAAAGGAAGAACTCATAGAATGATATGAAGACAAATCTAATAGCTTTGTATTAAAAGTAAGGCCTTTTCCAAAGAAATTTTTAAGATCAAGTAATCTTTATTAGCAAGTTCTTTTTTAGCTTTATTCCATCCATAAAATTGGAAAAGAAAAATAGAATAAAATAGAATAAAAATAGAATAAAATTTCATTATGAAATCATTGACTAGTTCACTAGGAGAAGTTATAAATTAAGCAAGAATAGACATCTTCCATCATCAGAGTTTGTGGGAATTTCTAAAAATCTAATAATTTAATATGGATACTAGTAAAAAAGGAAGGTCCCGATGTCGTTGGTAAAAATATTGCCTTTCTTTAAGGGTAAAGTTGTCAGTAAAATACTTATCAGTGTTCTCAGTTTCACAACAATAAAAGGTTACAACCTTAAGCTTTAAGGAATAGCTAGATATAATCTGTATATTTGTGTTTTAGAAATTAGAAAAAAATGCCCCTTTAATTTGCTAAGTTACAGGTCAGAACTAGAAAATAAACTTACTGACCTGGAGATACATCTACATAATCAGTACTATATTCTGGATATATAATGATTCTCTTACCAGACCATGTGTTTAGAAATTGCCCCCCGCCCCCAGGATGGTGCTTTGGGGAGGAGGGGCTGTATGGGAGATGCTTGGATTATTGAAGGCATGAGATCATTGAAGACTATGAAGAAGATTACAGAATTACAGTTCCTTACTCAAACTAAAATTTTCTAACCATGAGCTAAGAAGTTTTGTGTGCCACATAATCTTCATCATAATCTTCATCATTGCCATCTAACACAACCACCAGAGCTCCAACCGACCATGGACTGGAACCTTCAAAAGTGAGCCAAAACAAAGATTCTTAACTTTATGACCTAATTATTTCAAGTATTTTAGTATAGGGATGAAAACCTAAATAACATACATTGAGGCTCTGGATAATCAAAAAATTAAATGCTCATCACAGAACTGGCTTTTCCTTTGGCACTACCATGCCATTTATAGTCACTAAATACCATTCAGATTTTTCACAAGCTCTCCTCAAAATTTTCTCTTGTTTGCTTTTGATTCTGCACAGAAGATAATGATCAAGACCATTCATATTCCTAGTACTGAAAATATGTTCGTTTAACTATAATTTTTATTTTAATACATAAATTAGCATTAGGGTAAATATTTTTTCATTTCTTTTATATGTAAAATATAATTATAGAATAGATAGTATAAAATATTGCTATTGATATAGGCAATACAAAGTAATTAGAATCATGAAAATATAAAACATGAAGAGAAATTTAAAATTCTAGTAGTGATTGAAGTATTTCACTTCTAAAATTGTATATTTTTTTACACAGAGTTGTATATGTATCATAATAAACAAAACCGTATAATAACTAAAATTATCTCATCCTACTTTTCTAATCAACTCTTGTCCTTTCCCCTGTTTCTGACAGTCACTGATCAGGTATTTCTGCCCTATAATTTTGCATTTTTCAGAATGACACAAAAATGGAACTAAACAATACATAGCACTTGCAATGAGAAGTGTTTTAAGTGAGGCATATAGTGATAAAAGTCACAATATGTTAAAATGAAAAAGAATTCAAAGTAAGCAAGATATAGTAAGAGTATAATTATTTTATGCTTTTATTGGTGCATTATAGTCTAACATCAAATGTAAATTATGTTGACAAAGACATATATGCACTCAACTTGGTACCCACTTTGCCTCCCATTTTTCTCCCTCCCAATACCAACTACCCAAATTGACAATGGTATATTCACATATATAGTAATAGTGATGAAAGTATTTCCATTATTTAACCTAAAGTTTCCTACTTGCCTCCCTGGATCCACTAAGGTTTCTCCTTCATTATCTGGATTCCCTCTGATATTCCAAATACTCCCTAGCTTGTGCATATTAGAGAAAACATATGACCCTTCACTTTTTGTGATTGCCGAATCTCACTTAACATAATATTCTCCAGGTCCATTTTCTTTCAAATTACACATAATTTTTTTTTATTGCTGAGTAGTATTTCTCTGTGTGTATTTCCCAGAATTTCATAATTTATCAATCTGTTGATGGACACCTAGGTTGGTTCCCTAGTTTTTCTATTGTGAACTGTACTACTATGAACATGGGTGTGCATATATTGCTGTATTTCTATAGTTTCAACCCCTTTGGAAAGATACCTAGTAGTAGTATACTAGATTATATGGTGGATCCATTCCCACTTTTCTAAAGAATTTCCATACTGGTCTTCATAGATGCTGAACTAGTTTGAAATCCCACCAACAATGTAAAAGAGTTCCTATTTTCCAATATTTTTCCAACATTTATTGTTATTTGGTTAACATGATTGCCATTCTGACTGGAGTTAGATGGAATCTCATTGTATTTTGGATTTTCATATCCCTGATTGCTAATGATGTTGAACATTTTTTTCATGTATATATTGGTCCTTTGTATCTCTTCTTTTGTCTAGTGTCTATTCAGTTCAGTTGCCCATTCTTGATTGGGTTGTTTAGCTAGTGTAAAGTTTTTGAGTTCTTTATATATTTTAGATATTAGCCCTTTATCAGAGAGAAACTGGTAATGATGTCCCATTCCATAGACTTCTTTAAACTCTTAATGATTTTTTTTATGAGAAAACACTTTTTAGTTTGATACCATCTCACTTGTTAATTCTTATTTTTATTTCCTGGGCTTTGGAGGTCTTGTTGAGGAAGTTACTATTTGTGCCTATATATTGGAGTATTGATCGTCTCTGGTCTGATTTCCAGGTCTTTGATCCAACTTTGATCCATTATTGTGTAGAGTGAGAGGTAAGGATTTGATGTCATTTTTCTACAAATGTACAGCCTGTTTTTGTCAGCACCATTTGTTGAAAGGCTGTCCTTTTTCCAGTGTATATTTTAGGCCCCTTTGTCAAAATCAATTAATGATAAGTGCATGGTTCAGTTTCTGTATCTTTCATTCTCTTTCATTGGTCAGTGTGCCAATTTTTGTGTCAATACCATTTTGTTTTAACAACTATAGCTCTGGTTCTTATATTGCTGAGAATTGCTTTGATTCTTCTGGGTCTTTTTTTTTCCTTCATATGAAGTTTATGACTGAATTTTTTAGGTCTATGAAGCATGACATTGGTATTTTGTTAGGGATTTAATTGATTCTGTATATTTCTTTTGGTAGAATGGCCATTTTGATGGTATTTATTCTGCTTATCCAGTAGAAAGGGAGATAATTTTCATCTTCCAGAGTGTTTTTCAACGTATTTCTTTAGTTTTTTATAATTTTCATTGTAGAGGTCTTTTATATCTTCAGTTAAATTTATTCCTAAGTATTTTATTGTATTTAAGGTTATTGCAAGTGGAATTGTCTTTTGTATATTTTTTTCTGTAAATTCATGGTTGGCAAAATGAAAGGCTGCTACTTATTTAGGTTGGTTTTGTATCCTGCTATTTTGCTGATTTGGTTAATCAGCTCCTGTAGTCTTCTGTTTGAGATTTTTTTGGTCTTCTAAATATAGGAGTGTTTCATCTATAGACAAAGATAATTTTATTTTTTCTTTCCTTATTTGAATTTTTGCTAGCCTTTCTTGTCTTGTTGCTCTGGCAAGTGTCTCTAGGACTATATTGCAAAGGAGTGGTGATAGTGCACATCCTTTATCCTTGTGTTGTTCTTTATTTTAGAGGAAATTCTTGTAGTTTTTATCCATTCAATATGATGTTGGCTTTAGGTTTATTATATACTGTCTTAATGATGTTGGGATATGATCCTTCTATTCCAATTTTCTGCAGTATTCTTAACATTAATGAGTACTGGATATTGTCAAATGCTTTTTCAACATATATTGCCTATTTATTTGATGAATGATATGAATTAATTTGCATATGTTAAACCAACCTTGCTTTCCAGGGATAAAATCAACTTGGTTATGGTGTACAATTTTCTTGATATGGATTTGAATGTATATAGCTAGTATTTTGTTTAGAAATTATGCATTTATGTTTATCAGAGATATTATTCTATAATATTTTTTCCTTGAGGTATCTTTATTTGGTTTTGGTATTAATGTGATACTAGCCACATAGAAGGAGTTTGGAAGAATTCAATTTCTTTCAAAGACCTGGTCTGATTTCCAGGTCTTTGATCCATCTTTGATCCATTCCTGTGCAAGGTGAGAGGTAAAGATTTGTTATCATTTTTCCACAAATGTACAGCCTGTTTTTTTTTTTTTGTTATTGTTCAGCACCATTTGTTGAAAAAGCTGTATTTCCTCCAGCTGGAAACCTGTCTGGGACTGGGATTTTTTTTTTTTTTGATAGCAGAATTTTTATTGTTCTATTTTTTTGTTTGTTACTGGTCTGCTTAGATTTTTATATCTTTTAGTTCAGTTTAGATAGGCATATGTGCTTAGATATCAACTGAGTTCTTCCATGTTTTCCAGTTAATTGGAGTATAAATTTTCAGAAGAGTTTTTAATGTCTATGGTGATGTTTTATTTTTAAATTCTGATTTTAATAATTTGATTCTCTTTCTTTGGTTAGATTGGCTAGCGTTTTGTCAATCTTGTTAATCTTTAAAAACACAACTTTTTGTTTTGTTACTTCTTTGTTTTTTTAAAAAAATTCTATATTTCATTTATTTCTGCTCTGATTTTAATTATTTACTTCTTTCTTCTGGCTTTGGGGATAGACTGTTCCCGTTTTTTCTAGGTCCTTGAGATGTATCATTAGGTTGTTTATTTGGCAACTTTCTGTTCTTTTTATGTGGGCACTTAGTGCTATAAATTTTTCTCTTAAAACCACCTTCAAAATGCCCCATATATTTTCGTATGTAATTTTGCTACTTCCATTTAATTTCAGGAATGTTTTTATTTCTCCTCTTATTTCTGTTCTGATCCACTTCTCATTCAAGAGTGTATCATTCAATTTCCATGATTTTATGTAATTTCTTTCTGTTGTTGATTTCTACTTTAATTCCATTGTGATCTGAAAAAAATGCATGGAATTATATTATTTTTTAAAATTAGTTGGTGTTTGCTTTGTGGCCTAGAATGTGGTCTATTTTGAAGAGGATTCCATGGGAAGCTGAGAAAAATGTGTACTCAGCTGTTGCTGATTGAAATATTCTGTATATATTCATTAGGTCCATTTGGTTTATAGTTTTCTTTAGATCTGAAGAGTCTTCACTCATCTTTTTCCTTGAAGATCAATCTAGTAGCATGAGTGGTGTGTTGAAGTCTCCCATTATTATTGTATTTAGATCTATTTGATATCTGATGTCCCAAAAGTTTGTACTGGAAGAGGATTTGGGTAGGTAGGAGAGAAGGGAAAAGTGATATGGGAAAGAAAACAGAATAAATAATGTTATGCACATACATTGTTTTGCTACAAAGCTTGAAATTATGCACAATTATAATGCACCAATATAATTTTCTAAAAAGAAATAAGAAAATATTATAAAATATTTCCTTGTATATGTTAAAATAGTTAAAGGGAGGGCTAGATTCAACATAGTCATTTTCCTCTTACATGTGATACATTTCATCCCTGTTGGAGAATGAAAGTTGGGCAAGGCATCATTTCTTTGTGATTTCTGATGGACAGGCTTTGAGATATATATATATATATATATATATATATATATATATATATATATATAATATCAAGTATTATACTTACATATATATGTATATATATTGAAAATTGGAATGTTTATAGTAATATATCATTCAATTGTCTATTATATAGTTTTCTTCAGAAATGCATTTTATATTTTAATGGCCCATTCTATTCATTTAATATATTTACTGGAGCATAAGTGATTCACAAAAACCCTGAAATATTACATATATACAATACATATATATGGATTTGGTCATATGTAGACATACTCTGATGCCATAATTGCAATCAATATAATAAGTGTATATATCACTTCCAAAACTTTATTTATCCTAGTCACTTATTTTAGGTATGAAGGCATAAATGGTCAACAACTCTTAACATTTTAATAATAAAAAACTATGTCAACTGTAGGATCTATGTAGTATGACAGATCAACAAACTTATTCATCTTGCAGAACTGAAATTTTATATTTATTGACCAAGTACCTTCAATTTACTCTTCCTTGCAAACTACGATTCTATCTTCTGCTTCTATAAGCTTCACTACTTTAGATACATCATATAAGTGAAATCATTCTATTTGTCTGAGAGTGACTTATTTCACTTTGCATGTCTTCCATGCTTATCTATGATATTGCAAATGGTAGGATTTTCTTCTTAATCAAGGTAGAATAATATTCCATTGTATATATATGCCATGCTTTCTTTACCCCTCCACTGGTTGATGGGATATTTAGGTTATTTCCTTATTTTGGCTATTATAATAATGCAGTAATAAATATGAAAGTGTATATTCACCTTGAAATTCTGATTTTGATATTTTTAGATATACACCCAGAAGTGAGGCATCTAAGTGATATGGTTGTTCTTTTATTTTCCTGAAGACCCTCCATACTGTTTTGTATAGCAGCTGAACCATTACTTTTAGAGTATTTCACAAATTAAATTACTTTATATATCTATTTTAAAGGTTACTTTATCTAACAACAGCAGTTAAAATATTACAAAAATATCTTAGAAGTATGAAAATCAGAATTAAATAGAACAAAGCACTATAGAGGTTATTTAAAGACTGATTTGAACTCATATTGATTTGAAGTCTGAAGACAATTAAAGTAAAACAAGTAAATAGAACAAGAAAGAGCTATATGTCAACATCTATTTCTTTTTAGATTTGTTTAATAACTGGTTAAATGTTTGTGAAATAGCTAATGCCAGATCTTTGTCAGAGAAAATTTATTTAAATTAAAAACATTGATTAATTTTGTTACCTGTATCATTTGTGGAAGAAAACTCTTACTGTGAAAAGAATCACTTTTTGGCTACTTTCTGTGCAAATATGAGACCAGTGACTCTCAGAATTATATTTATTTAAATATAAATATAATTCTGAGAGTATTCTGAATTAGATGTAGCTAATGTACAAATTTAGTGAAGATTAAAGTGTTATCCTTCAAATAAGGTTAAAGAAGGTGCTATCAGCCAGGCGTGGTGGTGCATGCTTGTAATCACAGCGCTTGGGAGGCTGAGACAGGAGGATCACACAGGTTCAAAGTCAGCCTCAGCTACTTGTGAGACTTTCAGAAACTTAGTGAGACCCTGTTTCCAAATAAAGTATAAAAATAGGTCTTTGAGTATAGCCCTGAGGTAGAAAAGCTCCTGGGTTCCACCCTCAGTATCCTCCCCCCAAAAGAAGGTGCTATCATCTTTTTTTTTTTTTTTTTTTTTTTTTTGGTGATACTGGGGTTCCTGGAAGCCCTTCTACCTCCGGGCTACACTCCCAGACCTATTTTATATTTTTGAAACAGGGTCTTTTATGCCAGCGCGGCTGGCTTCGAACCTGTGCAATCCTCCCAACCGCGGGGATTACAAGTGTGCGCCACCACGCCCAGTGGTGCTATAATCTTAAAAGTGAAAACAATAAGCAATTAAGATGAACTTTGTTCAGCTCTTGAACTTCACATTTTGGTGACTATTTTTAGTCTTATGTCTTATTTGTTATTTAAACCTCTATCTAATATATCTAATATATTTGATTCTTTGCCTGACTTAATAAAAAACTTTTTATTATCTTGTTAAAAATGGACAAAAGCTGACCAACATGATAAATGTGCACTGAAGTTTTTTTGGTAGAAAATAAGTGGGTATTCAATCAATTGCAAAATATTTAGAATATGATTTTATTCTAAATTAATCAGGTGTATATTATACACTTATTTTATGAAAAATCTAGCATAAAAATTGAAGTTGGAATGCCTGAATTATTTCCACATGTGGTTTAAAACTTAGTAGTGAGGATGAAAATAAACCAAAAACTATTATGCAGGATGGAGTAATATATCATAAAAATATAGTCTGCTACTGATATTTCTAGAAGAAACATGAAATAGAAATTTATAAAAAGAAATAAAAATCAAAAGCTTAAATAAAGTTTCAGGGCAAAAAGGTAAGCTGCAACATATTAAAGGTCAAAATAACCATATGTATATAGTTAAAAATGGAGAAAGGTTTGCATTTCCTAAGACACAGTAATAAAGAAATAATTAGATGGTTAAGTAATTCAATAAACATATGTTGATCTGATGATCTTAAAAAGACAAGATTAACACTGCCATTGGCTTCTAATCACTCTGTAGTGAAAGGAAAAAATAAGTAAACAGCCACTTACAATAAATTTGATAATTTAAAATATACTGTTAAAATAGTTCCATCTAACTCAGGCTTTGTGGATTAACAAGAAGTTTTGTAAAAAGAAGTAGATTCTATATGGTACCCTTAAAACAAGTAAGGATTATCTAGTCCACATGAGTGATGGTACAGTGTTAAGGTACTTTCATGCAAACATGTCTATTTATAATATAAAAGAATTATAAAAGTGTGCTTTAAATGTTTCTTTTCTTATCACCTCACTTCACATTCATAACTGTACTTTACAGCTGGCTATCATGAAAATTGTATAGTACTATCCCTCTACTATACAACTGCCTAACAAGAAAATTCTCATGTTTATGGTCTCTTGTTCTTGACACTATTTTGCCTTAATGAGATAAAAAAAAAGCAAACCAGAACTATTATAAGGAAGGATAATTATAACAAAGTAGCTTTAATGTATTCTAACTTTCAAAATCCTATAATGAGTAACAAGTTAAGGTAATGAGAAAAATATATTACATAGATTATAACATTAATAAAACTACATGACAAGTAATTTTGATGAATCATAAAATGAACAGGTAATTAAAAAAAAAAATAGGGCGTGGTGGTGCATGCTTGTAATCCCCGCACTTGGGAGGTGGAGACAGGAGGATCAAGCAGGTTCGAAGCCAGCCCTGCTGGCATAAGAGATCCTGTTTCCAAAAATAAAATAGGTCCAGGAGTGTAGCCCAGTGGTAAAAGGGCTTCCAGGAACCCAGTACCACCACCACCAAAAAAAAAAAAACAGAGTTCTAGGTTCCACAAAAGAACAACCTAGGTTTACCAGCAGTGCACAGCTGTGTCGAGAGAGAGAGAGGGTGACCTCAATAACCCAGTCGCAAAACAGAAATGGCCAGTTGCTCTCAATTGCTAATTGAGAGAATCTTTTGTCAGAAAGTAATTATATAAGAGGCCTCTACAAGCTTCATTTAAAAATAGTTTTATTCAAAATATAGTACCATAAATTGACCTTTTAAATCTATAATTTAATGGTTTGGGTTAAATTACAAGTATTACAGTCATATTAGTCCACTCAATTTTAATGTATTTTCATCATTACAAAAATACCCCTTGAATCTTTCCTACTCATAAAAATTTCTTTCTTTCTTTCTTTCTTTCTTTCTTTCTTTCTTTCTTTCTTTCTTTCTTTCTCTCTCTCTCTTTCTTTCTTCCTTTCTTCCTTTCTTTTACTTCCTTTCTTCCTTTTATTTATTTATTTATTTTGTGGAACTAGGGATTGAGCCCAGAAACATTCTACCCCTGAGCTACACCCCCAGTCATATTTTTATTCTTTATTTTGAAATAGTGTCTCACTAAGTTGCAGAAAGCTTCACTAAAAAGCCTAGGCTGAGTGTGAATCTGCCATCCTCCTGTCTCAGCCTCAAAAGTACAGGGATTCCAAGCATGTGCCACCATGCCTGGCCTCACTCACAATTTTAACTCTAGTCTCAGGCAAGCAAAAATCTACTTTCTATGTTTTTCATGGCAATTTCAATTAAATCATCAAATATGTGAGAGGTTTTTTGTGTCTAGATTATTTTTCCCAGTGTAATTTTATCAAGGATCATCTACTTGGCAAATACCAATGCTTTTCTATTTTTCAGTGATGAATAGTCAATTTCACTGTATAGGCATCCATAACTTGTTTTTTATTGTCTGGTTGGTATACATTGGCTGTTTTCAGTTTGAGTGTTTTAGGAATTGTGGTGCTATAACAAATACATATAAATTAGTGTGAGCAGAGCATGATTTACATTTCTCTAGGATCAATTTCTAGGAGTGGTATTGCTAGGTCATGTGGTAAATTTATATTTTACTTTTCTTCCTAAAAGGATGAATATTAGTTTTTTCATACCCCTACCAACAAGTACCTGTGTCTGTCTTTTTTTTAGAGTCATTCTAGTGATTATAACATGGTATATAACTGTTTTAATTTGCATTCTCCTAATTATGAATCTAAGCATCTTTTCCTCTGAAAATTGAATAATTCATATCTGTGATGAGACTTCTATTCAAAACTCTGGCTCATGTTTTAAAGTGGACCATTTTTCTTCAGTAATTGAGTTGTATGATTATTTCATAAATATTGGATACAAGGTCTTTATAAGATACAGGATTTGGAAGCACTTTCTCACAGGTTGCATTTTGTCTTTCATTATTAAAAATATAATCTTAGAAGAATAAATTAAAACTTTTTTTCTAAAATTTTAAAAAATTTATGAAACACTGATTACAGAGGCCAAGGAAATAATCTTAAAGGTTACAAAAGCAAAAGACCAAGAGACATTCAGAGGCAAAACAATTATAATCACTCCGGACAAATGAACCGAAGATACAGAAATAAAACCACACACTTATAGTCAATTGATCTTTGACAAAGAGGCTGAAATTAAATGCTGGAGAAAAGACAGCCTTTTCAACAAATGGTGCTAGGAGAACTGGCTATCCATTTGTAGAAAAAATGAAACTAAATCTTTACCTCTCACTTTATACAGGAATCAACTCGATATGGATCAAAAACCTGGAAATCAGACCAGAGATTATGAAGCTATTAGAGGAGGGGATAGGTTCAGCATGTCAACATACAGGCACAGGTAGTAACTTCCTCAACAAGACCTCAAAAGTTCAGGAAATTAGAACAATAATTAACAAGTGGGGTAGCATCAAACTAAAAGGTTTCCTCTCATCAAAGGAAATCATCAAGAATCTAAAGAGAAAGACTACAGAATAGGAGAAGATCTTTACCAGCTACTCCTCTGATAGAGAGTTAATATCCAGAATTTACAAATAGCTTAAAAGTCTATTAAGAAAAACAAATAACCCAATCAAGAAATGGGTAACTTTATTGAATAAACACTTAACAAAAGGAAAGAGAGATAAAATGGCCAATAGATACATGAAAAAATGTTCAATATCATTAGCAATCAGGAAGATGCAGATTAATACAACACAGATTTAATCTAACCTCAAATCAGAGTGGCAGGCATAAAGAAGTCAAATAATAACAAATGTTGGTGAGGATATGAGGAAATAGGAATGCTTCTACACTGCTGGAGGAGTATAAGCTAGTTCAGCTGCTATGCGGATCAGTGTGAAGATTCCATCAGAAAACTGGGAACGGATCCACCATACATTCTGGCTATTACACTACTAGGTATCTTTCCAAAGGGGGTAAAACCAGAGAACAACAGTAACATATGCATACCCATGTTCATAGCAGCATAATTTGCAATGGCCAAAATATAGAACTAACCTAGGTCTCTATCAACAGATGAATAGATTACAAAATTATGGAAAACACACACAATGGAATTATATTCAGCAATAAAGAAGAACAAAATTATGTCATTCATAAGAAGATGAAAATACCTGGAGAACATTATGTTAAATGAGATTATCCAAGCACAGAAAGAGAAGGGATATATGTTTTCTTTAGTATGCTCAAGCTAGTGACTATTTGGGATACCAGAGGGACTCCAGATAATGGAAGGGATGCTTTGGAAAATCCAGGAACAAAGGGTAGAGGAGGAAGAAGGCTGAGGTTCATTAATGAGAAAGCCACATTTGACTATGTGATGTGAATATAACATCGATAACCTGGACACTCAGTATTGGGAGGAAGGGAAATGGGGAAGGAGAAAGGGCACCAAGTACTGTGTGAATGTATGGCATTGTCAACATAATTCACTTTTTGATGTGAGACTACAGTGCACCGATAAAAAAAATAAATAAATAAAAACCTGATTTTTTTGAAAAAACAAAATATTAACAGATGATTTTCAAACTTTATCAGTGAATGTTAAAGTTTGAGATTTTTAAGCTTTCTATTTTACTTTGCCTCTCTGAATATTCTAGTGTTTGTAAAATTAACATATCCTGGGAGTAATTAAAATCATATATAAAAGGGCTTATAAAAGAAATGAAGAAAAGTAGCAGGAGAGGCTATTCCAAAAATGATAAGCATACTGATTTAGAAATTGATGTTTTTCCAGTTGTTATTCCCACCCAAGATGTAAGCAGAAGGTTTTATAACTATATCTATCCCATGGTCCATAGTCACTGGTTACTTATCACATTTTCACTCATTCAGTGACCAAAGTCCATCCAAGGTAATCCCTCTTCTGATTCAGAGTATTCTTTCAACTAGAATATCAATTCTTCCCATATTATACCTCTTCCTGGGTCACTCAGGATTACTGGCACCTTGCATGGTCCAAATTGAGATAAAATAGAAACAGAAGCTGAGGTGAAGATGAAAATAATGTTCCCATGCAGTTCTGACACTTATTCAGAACATTAACATATCATATTCCTTTGGAAAAAGTAATAAAGTGGTGAATAATCCCTAATTCTCAGAATTAACCTATAATAATTTATAGGCTTATTTTCAGAATCAATCTATTTAATAATTTATTTATTAATTTTACTGGTGCACTGTAGTTATACATCTTAATGGGCGACAAGATGGTAGAGACATGGAAACTCCTTTATGCAGACCATTGCTCTTTTGACAGGACTGTGTATTTTTTAATTATTCTTTTTTATTACACAGTTACTTTTTAAAGACTTCATTTTGAGTATGTTCTTATATGGCAGTGAACAGTTAGAGAGTATAATGATTCTGCCTCTTTTTATTACTATACAGATAGCCTATCTAGTCAGCACTTTCCTTCTATTTTAATGAGGAATGGCAATTTTTCAAGTTTCAACTACACATTCTCTCAACCTTTTTATTTATTTGTTTATTTATTTGCCTATCTTGTTTGTTCTTACTTGAAATAAGATATATTTTGTTTAGATTTATGCTGACCCAGTCCTTTATTTATAGAGATACATTTCTTAAAATTTAGTTTTCCTCTATCAAATATGGAAGCTTTGTACAATACTCATAGGCTATTTGGAGGTTTTGCTTCTAATTTATTTACTTTTTGCATAAATAAGTTGCTAAGTAAAAATTTTGTGGTTCTTTTTATGCTGTAGATACTTTAGGCCCTTAAGTTATAAGGGCTACTATAACAGATTTGCATTTTTAATTGACATTTTCAAGGAGGTATTAAACTTATTTTCTATGAAAACATTCATTTAAGTATTTGAATCTAGCTAGTGAAGATGTTGTGGAATAAGCTGAAACAGCAGATGAGTATGGTAATAGATGGGTAAGTGGTCTTGCCCTACATCTCTGTAAATGTATATGCGTTTTTTAATATACTTTATTGGTACACTGTATTTATACATCATAGTGAGTTTCAAAGTGACACAAACATACAGGCAACACAGAATTTGGTATGTTTCCTTCCACATCCTACCCATCTCCTCCAACTCCTCAGACATGTTGGTGATATTGGTAGTGATATTTTCATATACAAACATCATGTTATGTCAAATGTTTTCTTCATCAAGCCTTCATTTCCTCCTCCCTCCATCCCCTTCAACTATTCCACTGGTCTCATTTTACTGAAGTCCTTTTTGTTTCCTATTTACTCTCTAGATTCCAAATATAAGAGAAAACATATGAGCCTTGACTTCCTGAGACTATCTGATCTCACTTAGCATAATATTCTCTAGTTCCATCCATTTTCCTGCCATGTATTTATATATTCACCAATTATTATGATTAATTTCACTTGAATCAACCGTCATAACCATCTTATTTTCTTGTAACCCCAAGTAACTAGACTTAGGATAAGGATACATCATCAGGTGAAACACTGACCCTTGCTACTAACTGACTAGTAACAGCGTATATATCACATCCTTAAGATTTTGAACTCCGAACTCATTTTGAACATTTTAATGAATATCTACCTGGAAATTTTATTTCTGTCCTCCATTGGTAGGATTCTTTGTAGACACAGCTATAGGGATTGTGGAGTAGGAGCACTGATGGACACCTACTTCCTCTGTTCTTCCTAGAAAAGAGGGCAGATTTGAAAGGTAAAAGGAAGGTCGAGCTGACTTGTAAGGGGTTAAATTTGATATATGAGGGTGAGAATGAAATACTGTTATAGAGTGGGAAACATAAGAGTGATACAAATAGGAATGGAGTATGAAAGTAGTGTGATTGATGTGAGGTAATACATAATTTTATGATATAAAATTGGTGTAAAAGGGGTCAGCTGTCAGAAAACATTGAAGTCCCAAAGTATCAGAATTGGAAAGAACTTTAAGGAGCCAGTGAAGGATTTTGAAAAGAATTTGCTTTGAACTCTGTGCACTTTGCAAAATGATGCAATTCAATTTCAAATCATCTGGTATTTATTCATGTGGTTTTAGGGGCAGCCAGTAAATTGGATCAATACTGATGGCAAATTAAATTTTTATAAAACACTAAAGAAGCATTTATTTTACTAAATAAAACAGATTCATTTCTTTATGAAATAAAAGCACTCTAGAAAGGAATCACATTAGCTTTAATAATATCAAAGTTTGTGGCTATTCATATGAGTTTGTTCATATTATGCTACTGTGTTCTGACATTCTCAGGTCACTTTCAATTCATTTTGCTTGAAATGAGATTTATAAAACATGGTGATGCTTTTTAGGTCTCTTCTAGTTGTTCATGATTAGAATATGCATTTGTAGATAAAACTTTCTGATGTAACTTCTTTACTTATCTATCCCTATCCCTTCAGAAATAAAGGATCCATTATTCATCTTTGCAGTGTATTGCATGGTCATAATTGAGTTAACTATTTTTGTGGAAACCATGAAATATACTAATTTAATATATTCAATGGTTAGAAAAATACATTTGACTTTCCTTGATGGAAAAAGGAGTAGTAGCCCTAGGATATCATACCATTAATTTGGAAAGTTAAAAAAAATAACATTCTGGCTAGAGGAATATTTTCTCACTTCCCTTCCCCTTTTAGTCTATATTAATTAAACAGAAAGATCATTTAAGAATAACTATCACAGTTCATTTGAACTAACAACCATTCAGTTAAGCAATAAATATCAATATCAATATTTTTACATGGTTTAAGAGAGCTATTAGAATTCTTACAGTGGAAAGATATTTTAAAGTAGGCTACACTGGTTAGTGGATACATGCCATCCATATAAATGACTGATTCTATTTCAATTAGATCTATTTTTCAATATTGTTAAAATTGCTAGGCTGAATATGAATTTTTAGCAGCATAACAAGATTGGGAATCAACGAAAACTGGCATGAAAGAGAACCGAAGTTGATGGAATTCCCCTTCTTCTAAAATACAGATACATTAATGTCAGAAAGTTTCTTATTCAACTCAAATTTTATATTTTGCTCAAGCTAATGTGCCTTAGTTGTTTATACAACTGGAGCTAATGGTTAGATTTAATTAGTAACTCATATAGGTAGTGTGTTATTTATTTTGTTTTATTTTTAATGTGGTTTATATGCCAGGTGTAAGGGGCAAAGCAAAACACTCATTGCCTTTATTTGTTTGCTTATGTATTTTAATTTCATGGAAAATGGATTTTTATTGTGGCATAATTATGCATGCATATAACATACTTTGGTCATATAAACCCCACCTTCCATATAATGGTGACAATTTTTCTTTTGAGAACAGAAGCAGAAAATACAAGAAAAGAAGAGAGTTATGTTCTTCAAAACTACTCATTTTATTTTATTTTGTTTTATTTTATTTTTCGGTACTGGGGATAGAACCCAGGGTCATTCTACCTCCAAGATATACTCCTAACCCTATTTTATTCTTTATTTTGAAACAGGTTCTCACTAAGTTGTGGAGGGCCTCGCTAAGTAGCTGAGGCTGGCTGAGAATCTGCTATCCTCCTGTCTCATTCTCTCAAATACTGGAATTACAATCACGTACCACCATGCCAGGCTTTATTTTATTTTATTTTATTTTATTTTACACCATTATTTCAATGAGCACAATCCTAGGAGGTGAAAAAGTCAGATTCTTTAGTGTCTTTTCCCTCACTGCATGCCAAATAATATCATATCTGTGGTCCCCAGCACACATATATCGAATAAGTAATTGTTGGGTGTGTACTTGATTGATATGCCATGTTATAAGGTAAGATATACAATTCTTTGAGCAAGTAATATTACCGATGACAGAGACATGGATATTCTCAAAAGGAAGTCACACAGGAAAGCAAGCTGGAATTTTCTGGATAAACCCTGATTCCCTACTTTTAATAATAGAACCTCCTTTAATGGTTTGATGTGAGGATTAAGCAAAATAAAATAGGTGTAGATTTGAACAAGTGCCTGATTATACTAAGTGAATGGTAACACATCCAAAAAATATATACATGCACATAATTTCACTCATTCATAGGTCTTGCATTATGAGGAATTGCATCTTAGAATATGTGTAAGAACCATTTAAATTATAGTTAATAATATTTATGTGTTTATCTAACTTTTAGTGATATGTAATATAAGGCTTCATATAGCCTTTCTCAAGTTAATCTCTGTATGCTTCAGGTTTTATATTTTACTTTTTAAGTTCTTATTGTTACTAACATATACCAGTGTTATATTATGTGATCAATAAATATAAGATCTATACTGTACTTAAATATAGGATCTATACTATACTGTATCTTAATTAACAACTAGCTCTTCCCATATTATGACAGTCCATATTATGATATTCATTAATTAACATAAAGTTATATAGTATATACCTCTGGCTTTTTAACTAAATACATTTAAAAATTTTGAGAAAGATAAACGTATTTTAGAGAATCACCAACCCTTAAATCTCAAATTACTTTATGGGCATTATCAGTTCTATGTCAATATTTTAATACTATATCAACAAACTAATAAATGCATTCATTTTTATTGGCACTCTGGAGTGAACCCGAAGACATGCCATCTCCAAGCTACTCACCCAGACCTATTATATTTTTTAATTTTAAAACAGAATCTTGTTAGATTTTTAAAGCAAGCCTTGAACCTGTGACCCTCCAGTCTCAGCCTCCTTATACTAGGATTAAAGGCGGCACCACCAAGCCTGGATAATGAAAGTATTTGGCTAAGTATATTTATACCTTTTACTTTTCCTCTAGACTGTTATTTTTGGTTTAATTTTGTCAGTGTTGATGCTACCATAACACCGCTGTGCATGGCAAGCTATTTAACCCATATGGGCACTAAAAGACTCCACCTGTCAGTGTAATACTTTATCTACCTAACATAATTTGCTGAGAAAATTTTTTTTCAGAACAGGAGCTTATCTGAGACACCCAGGGGCATTAGCAAAAAGTAAAGATTGGCACAGGGTAGGGGCTGAATCAATATTGACTGACTTATTTCCTAATTATTTGGCTTTTTCTCAGAACTCCATCACCATTACTCAGACATTGATTATGGTGTGATGTGTCATGTGTTCCCCTGCCGTGAGGGAGTGTGAACAAGCTCTAATAAAGCACAGGCTCTGAAACAGCCACTGAGCTGCAGCAAGAGTCACATGAATACAAGCCCAAACTCAATTCACTCAGATTATGACCCATACCCAGTCTTAAAAAAGGGAGGTTGGCAGAAATTGGTGAAATATGCTAGATAAGATAGAACAGAGTTTAATATAGGACTGAACGTTTACATCAGCATTTTTCAAATTTTTGTACTCTAGAACCCTTTACATTTTTAAAAATACCAATACGCCCAAAGAGTTTTGATTCTATATTTTAATATCTACCATTTTAGATATCATGTGAAAGGTGGGAATTCATGGGCATACATTCCATTAGTGAAACTGATGATGTCATTCCAGCTCAGGTGACCTCTGGACATTCCCATTAAACTAAATTGGTACTAATGCCTTAGCATTGTTATGGAAATACTTGGGGAAAGCTCACAAGAGATCAGTGACTGCTTTAAGAAGAGTTAGTGGTGATAAGCAAAACAGTACCTCACTCCTCTGCTAAGCAGTGCCTCCTCCTTTATGACATACCATCCAGTGGTGGCCATCTGGATGAATCACAATCATCCTTTCCCCAGTGTCCTCAGTTTCACACTGCTCCTCCCCCACCAGAGGGATTTTATTGTGAGGTTGCAGGAGCAGTGACATCACCACATCACTAATGTCAGCTTACTTCTTTTGTTTATATGACCAGCATTCCAAGAGGCAAGCATCTTGCTGTCCATGCAAGAAATTAGCTTCTTACAGATCACACTAGATTGCCTTAGTACCAGCATAAAAAAGAGAAAGCCAGTGTCCTTCAAGATAATATGCATCTGCACACTGTCATCCAAGCTTGCTGTCATTTTCCCCTTAAGTTGGCTAAGTTTTGGAAAAAAGAAAGGGTAGTCAGGGGCATGGTATTTTACTATCCTTATTTTGTCTATTGTTGTTGTTGTTGTTATTATTATTATTATTATTATTATTATTATTATTATGGATTGAACCCAGGGGTGTTCTTCCTCTGAAATACACTCCCAACCTACTTTTGTATTTTTTGTTTTGAAACAGAATCTCATTAAGTTACTACACTTTGACTTCTTTTTTTTTTTTTTAAGAAGTTTACTAAAAAGATAGAAATACAGAAAATAGAAATACAGAAAATAGTTACAGCCCCATGCCAGAATGGAATGGGGGAAGGATGGTCTGGGCCAATTCCCCACCCCCCTACACATTGACTTCTAACCTGCAATCTTCCTGTCTCAGCCTCCCAAGAATTAGGATAACAGGCATGTATGTACCAGTTTCTGCATCTTTTCCTTAAAGAGGACACAGGTGTGCTATGCTTCATTAAAATTTTACATGTCCATCTTCTCAGAGATTTTTTTTATTAAAAAACTCATGCTTGGATGGGCAAGATGGCGGTAGCCACAATTGCAGTGGTGACCGCAGCCTCTGAATAGGACATGCATTCCTCAGAGAAGTCCCGGACATCAGATTTTAGTTTAATACCTGATTGGGACAACTTAAGGAGGCATTTCCAGCCATGACTTCCTATCTAGAATAAAGGATAGAGACTGAATAATAGCAGAATTAGAAACAAGAAGACAAGAAGACAAGGAGACACCTGCCACTCAAGAAAAGTGATTTTTGGCAGAACATCCCAGAAGAGATTAGGGAAAAGACCGTTTCAGTGGTTCATGCTGGGGAACTCTTAACAACATAACTTGCAAGAAAAATGATCCAGGTGTGATGGAGGGAGTCCAGAACTGCTGGGCGGGAAGCCCAGCCATATGTCCTGGAAAACTCAGTGCCCCTGGGCATCACGCTCCTCTATGCTGCGCTCTGGGCCAAGATGTGCTCAGAACAGCAGATCCAGCTCTGCATGGTAAGACTGTGGCCTCCACTTTTGGAGGGGAGATGAAATCCATTGCTGCTGAGTGCTTGATCTCATGAACTCTTCAAAACACACATATTTGACCCCTGGAGAAGCTGGGCACAGTAAGACCCTAGGTCCCAGGCGGGGGTCGTGCGGGGCACACCAGCCAGGGCCCGGGTCACGGGACTCTGGGCCCTGGGCCGGACTGCGTGTAGCATGCCAGACCCCTGGAGAAATTGGGCGCAGTAAAACCCTGGGTCCCGGGCAGGGGTCGCGTGGGGCACAGGTCATGGGACTCTGGGCCTCAGGCCGGACCATACATAGCACGCCAGATCCCTGGAGAAACCGGCCACACTAAGTCCCTGGGTTCCGGGCAGGGGTCGTGCAAGGCATGCCAGGCGGGGCCTGGGTTGCAGGACTCTGGGACCCAGGTGGAGTAATGCGGAGCATGCTGGACCCATGGGGAAACCGGGCTGGGTCACAGTGCTAATGAGTGCCTGATCCCACTACTTCCTCAAACCACACATACTGTCTTCTATTATTGAAAAAAAAAAAAAAAGGAAAAGAAAAAAAAAAAAGAAAAATATTGGAGAGGGTTCAGAAGGTTGCGGCAGATGCCAGGATACTGGAGATGCAGACAAAACTTATCCAAATGCACTGGAACTTATGTAAAAATTCCCCGTGAAGGAGGACTGCTGTTTCTCTATATTGTTAAGAATCTTGGACATCACCTGTAAGGAGAGAGTTTAGCGGAGACCAAGGAGAAAGGAGGTATTGAAAGTGGTCTCTGCGATGGCAGTGGAGACTTGTATTCAGTAGAAGCAGAAATCAGATCCTACCAACCTTATTTTTTTGGAAAAATTACACCAAAATGTTGAATACTACCATCACACATACTTAGGAACACTGGACAACATTCAGAGTGGAAAAAGAGCTTGGGAAAGATTTGAAATGGTGGAAGCAGTGGCAATGGCAGTGGCCAGTACTCAGGGGAGGCAGAGAACTGATGCATTACACCTGGAACCTTTGAAAAAATATCCCCAGAGGCAGAATGCTACCACCACGCACCCTCGGGAACGTGGGACAATTGGTTGGGCGAAGAGGGTACTCGTATTAGAGCCTGTCAAGGGGTGAGGCCAACGATGGACACAGCAAAGCTGGGATTGGAGCCTGGCACCTTGAGGCAAGGCCGATGCTGGAGCCTCCGATGCCAGGATCAGAACCTACCGAGGGGCTAGGCTGGTGCCGGGGCCAATGGCCGACATCAGAGCCTGCCATGAGGCAAGGCCACTACTGGGGCCTCCGAGGCCGAAATTGAAGCCTGCTGAGGGGTTAGGCTGATGCGGGGCCAGTGAGGCCAGGATCGGAGCCTGCCATGAGGCAAGGCCGGTGCTGGGGCCTCCAAGGCTGGGATTGGAGCCTGCCAAGGGGTTAGGCTGGTGCTGGGGCCAGCAGCCAGCATCGGAGCCTTCCGTGAGGCAAGGCCGCTACTGAGGCCTCCGAGGCCAGGATCGGAGCCTGCCAAGGGGTTAGGCCAGTGCTGGGGCCAGTGAGGCCAGCATCAGAGTCTGCTATGAGGCAAGGTCGGTGCTGGGGCCTCTGAGGCCAGGATAAGAGCCAGCAGAGGGGTTAGGCTGGTGCCGGGGCCAATGGCCAGCATCGAAACCTGCTGTGAGGCAAGGCTGCTACTGGGGCCTCCAAGGCCTGGATCGGAGCCAGCTGAGGGGTTAGGCTGGTGTTGGGGCCAGTGAGACCAGAATCAGGGCCTCCCATGAGGCAAGGCCACTGCTTGAGCCAGCAAAGTGTGGATCAGCCCACCGGTAGCCAGGCCAGTACTGGGACCATCAAGAGTGAGATTGGTACTTGCAATGTGGCATGCACAGAGAGATATTGCAGAAAATAAAAATCAGATGCTTCCCCTAATCAGCAAATCTAGGAGGAAAGGGGCAACAGGAAGAGGTCGAGCTATAGAAAGGGCCCTATAGTGAAGCAACTAAGGTGATCAATCAGAGGGTATGGAATAGGGGAGGATGGAGCCTCTTTAAAACGCAGGAGGTACATAAACAAATGTGTCAAAGTTAATCACCAAACAAGCATGGGATCAAGGGCTGGGGAGGGAATGGGATGGAGGCTGGATGAGGGCTAATTGGATGATGTGTGCTTGTATATCCTCTCAAGTCTTGTATTCCAATGTTATATATGATTTCAATGCACCAATTAAAAAAATAGAGATTTCTTAAAACAAAACAAAACAAAAAAACACACATACTGTCTTCTTTTATTAAAAATATTGGAAAGGGCCCAAGATGGCAGCAGCAGCACCCAGTATTCAGGAAATGCAGACAAATTCTATCCAATCCACCTTGAATTTTTGGAAAAAAAAACTCCACGAAGGGGGGCTGTTTCTGCCACACATGGTTAGGAATTCTGGACATCATACCATGTAAGGAAGGTGCTCAGGAGAACCAGGAGGATGGTGGCGGCAGCAGGGGCAGAAGTGGCCAGTATTTGGTAGAGGCAGAGATCAAATCCAATCCACCTTGAACTTTTAAAGAAATTGCCCCAAAGGTAGGCTGCTACTGCTGCATATGCTTGGACATTCTAAACAATATGCTGTGTGGGAACGTTGTTTGAGAGAAGAACCAAGATGTTGGCAGCCACCAGAGTTGGGAGAGGCAGAGATCTCATCCAATCCATCTTGATCTTTTGAAGAAATCTCCCCAAAGGTAGACTGCTACCGGCGCACATGCTCAGGAATTCTGGAAAACATGCTGTGTGAGAAAAGTGTGTGGGTGAGAACTGAAATGGGGGTAGCAGCGGCAGTGGTGGCCAGTATATGGGAGAGGCAGAGATCCAATCCAATCTACCTTAAACTTTTGAAGAAACCTCCCCAAAGATAGACTGCTACTTCTGCACATGCTTGGGAATTCTGGAAAACATGCCCTGTGGGAAAGGTGTTCAGAAGAGAACCAAGATAGCAGTGGTGGCTGCAGTGGTGGCAGTGGTGACCAGTGTTTGGAGAGACAGATGGATCCAGTCCAATCCACATTGAACATTTGAGAAAATATCCCCAAAAGTAGACTGCTCTTGCCCCAAATGCTCGGAAATTCTGTACAACATGCTAAATGGTAAAAGTGTTTGGGGCATATCAGAGGGATCCCTGCATAGACGGGTTGGGCCGCCATGCTTCATGTTCTGGGAGACATCAGCCCTCATGGCTACCATGCTATTCTGCACAGTGCAGGAGGCCATAATGCATGAGGAGCAGCAGAGGCTGCTCTCTGTAGTGAAGCTGTGGACCTCTGCCTTTGGAGGGGAGACAAAATTGATTGCCACCAGGTATTCGGGCTCCCAGCTTTTGCAAAAGACATGTATTGCTTCCTCATATTTAAAAAAAATAGAAGAAAAAAGGGAACATCTGTAGATGACCTGCTCAAAGTGACAGAGACCAGACCCTGCAGCACAGCGAGGCCGGTGCCGGAGCCTCTGAGGTCAGGATAGGAGAGGGCTTCCGAGGTCAGGATTGAAGCCTGCCATGTGGTGAGGCCGGTGCTGGGGCCTCTGAGGCCGGGATTGGAACCTGCTGTGCAGTGAGGCCAGTGCTGGGGCCAGCAAACTCGGGATCAGAGCCTGCCATGCAGTGAGGTCGGTGCCAGGACCAGCGAGGCCAGGATAGGAGCCTGCCATATGGCAAAGCCAGTGGGGCCTCCAAGGCCAGTATCAGAGCCTGCCATATGGTGAATCCAGTGTTGGGGCCAGTGAGACCAGGATTGGAGCCTGTCATGAGGAGAGGCCAGTGTGGGGTCTCCAAGGCCAGGATCAGTGCTTACCAGTTGGTGAGGCCAGTGCCGGGGCGAGTGAGGCCCAGGATAGAAGCTTGCAGTAAGGCAAGGCTGGTGCTGGGGCCAGCAAGGCTGAGATTGGAGCCTGCCATGTTGTGAGGCTGGTGGTGGGCCAGCGAGGCTGTATAGGAGCCTTCTGTGAGGCAAGGCCAGTGTTGGGGCCTCTGAGGAATGGGATTGGAGTCTTTCCGTGTGGCAAGGCTGGTACTGGGGTCTGTGAGGCTGGGATAGGAGACTTCCATAAGGCAAGGCTGGTGCTGGGGCCTCCATGGCTGGGTTTGAAACCTGCCAGGCAGCGAGGCTGGTGCCGGGGCCTTCAAGAGTGGGATCAGAGCCTGAAATGCGGCATCCACAGGGAAATATCACAGAAAATAAAAAATCAGATGCTTCCCCCAATATGCAAAAACTAGGAAGAAATGGGTAATAAGAGGAAATCAAGTTGAAGAAAGGGCCCTATGGAGGAGCAATTAAGGTGACCAATCAGAGGGGATGGGATGGGGGAAGGTGGAATCTCTTTAAAGCACATGATGTACATAAACAAATATATCAGAGTTAATCACTAAATCAAGCATGGGATTGAGGGAGGTGGAGGGAATGGGATGGGATTGGATAAAGGCTAATTGGATGATGTGTGCTTGTATACCCTCACAAGTCTTGTATTCCATTGAGATGTTTGACTACAATACACCAATAAAAATATATTAAAATAAATAAATAAAAACTCATGCTCAGGCAAGGAGATGGCTGCTTCTCTAACTTTATTAAGAATAAGTTATATAGGCATCAGAGGTCTTACTGTGTCATTACAACCAAAAAATCTTTATGTATAAATATAAAATAAATTCATGGGAAAAATCTGGGGTAAGAAGAACTAGTAAGAAGAACTAGTTACATTTCACACAGTAATCTACAAGGACTTCAGACCTTGCTGCTTTTCTGCTAGAGAGAACTCCAAGATGCTGTTCAAAGCTCTAAGTTTCACCGAGTCTTGTCTTCAGGATATCTCAGCCACTTACAATGCCTTACTTTTCATTGTTTAACAGTTGGCCTGTCAGAAAATACTTTATGTGTCAGGATCTATTTTACAGGTATTAATATCTAGTTGTCTTTCTCCTATTGGATTTGATTTTACAAAACTGTATGTTTGAGGTTGGTCATAATTCTTCACTGCCTTATAGTAATCATGGATCAAGTGAATACAGAGTACATTTTAGCTTTTGATGACATCTCATGTGTTTTCATAGTAAGTAAATAATTTGTAAATTTTCATGAAGAGGTTGTGGAAATAACAATGATGAAATATCAATGATGAAATAGTATTACTGTAAAATTTAGAAAAAAATCCTTTGGAGATATTTCATTAAATTAATATGTTCTAGTCAAATTTAAATCCTGATCATCCTTTGTAAATTATGTAAGCATATTTCCATGAAAATCTGCCTAATAATAATGTTGATTATTTACAGTGCAGTGACATAAAAAGTGGAAGTTTTATAATAAACATTAAAATAGGCACTTGATTTATTTCAAGTGAAAATAAAATCAATATAAATATAAACTGCAGTTTTTGTGTTTACTATCAAACATTTCTTTAGAAAATATGAGTCATTCAATTTGCCCTTTATGTTATGAATATTTAAAAATAAAAATGTTAGTGCATAAAATATAATCTTATAGCCGGGCATGGTGGCACACACTTGTAAACCCCGTGCTTGGGAGGTGGAGACATGGGGATCACACAGGTTTGAAGCCAGCCTATCTGGCTTAAGAGACCCTGTTTCCAAATAAAAATATAAAAATGGGTCTGGAAGTGTAGCCCGGAGGTAGAAGGGTTTCCAGGAAACCCAGTACCACCAAAAAACAAAACAAAAGAAAAAAAAATTTTATAAATACATTTTTGTTCAATAGATTACTTTTGTTTTAAATGTTCTTTACTAATTTTCTTTTTTATCTGTATAAGTATGTCTTTGTTTAAGTGTCTGATAATACTTGATTACATTAAAAGCTGGCAACAAAAATAAAGTTTCCTCCAATAAACACCAGTACTTGACTTTTTCATGCATAATTTCCTATTCATAAAAAATGATATGATTTTTAGCTTAATATATTTTATTATATAATAAACAAGAAAAATGAAGTGCAATATCATTCATGGGGAGAACTAAAATTCAGCTACCCCAATTAAGTGAAATATTGTTGATAAAAATGCAGATATGTGTCAAGGATGAAAAAGTTATATTTAAAATATTATTCATGAATTAATATTTTATAATGATGTCAGGTTGTATGTGTGTGTGTATGCATTAGAACAATATTGATCAGCATATAAAATATGTAAATTGCCTTTCTAATTTAAAATTGTGAGGAGTCACATTAGGAAGAAGTAAAAACAGAATAATTACAATAATGTAATTATTTTTAATTATTCTTAAATTAATTTAATTTGGGTCATTCTACTTGAAATATTATTAACAAATGAGCAATATAAAATTATTAGTGAGATTTTATTTTCATACCAAGTATTTATAAATTGATGTATATTTTATATTTATACATATTTCCATTCAAATCAGCCACATTTTCAGCGTTCCATAGCTAGGTGCAATTAGGTATTCTTATTGGTCAGAACAGCTTATATAAAGAACAAGCACTGTTTCTCAGCACTAGCTATGATAGAGAAAACAGTAATTTTCTTCTCTGGGTTAAAGTTACCCATCCTGCTTGTCCTTAGTTAGAAACAGACATTTGAATTTATAATAAATGGAACTCTTGTAACTATTTAATCTCTTACTACATACCCATTTATAAGTTTATACTAAATTATGATTTAAAACTATTAAAAATTAAAACTATACTAAATACAAGAATATTTCATTTAACAAAAATTGATTATCTAAAAACAAGTTTTGAAAATTCATGTGAAAATTTTGGGGTATTGAACAAGAAATAATTATTACTTTATTATTATTTTTAATTATTAACTGGTATATTCTTACATCATATTGGGGTAAAAAACTTGTGTGTACATACACATCACTGATTTAACCTCTACCAAATTCCCACCCCATTTCCTCCCCATCCCTCCTTCCCTTGATTAGTACAATTCACCATAGCCAAACTATGGAACCAGCCAAGATGTCCATCAACAGATGAATGAACTACAAAACTGTGGGATATGTACACAATGGAATTTTACTCAGCCATTAAAAAAAAAAAAAACCACAATTACATCATTTTCAGGGAAATGAATGGAACTGGAGGACATTATGGTAAGTGAGATTAGTCAGTTACAAAAAATAAGAAATCAGATGCTTTCTCTAATATGTGAGAGTTAAGGAGAAATGGGTCATAGGAGGAATTCTAGATGAAAAAAGAAATCCTATAGGGGAACAAACAAGACAACCTGAATGAGGAGATGGGAGGGGAGAAGAAGGAAATTCTCTAAAACACACAATGTACTTAAACATATCGAAGTCAACCACTGAATAAAAAATCAAATCAGAAAATTATACCAAATATTGCCTTTAACTTCTAAGAATATTTTTCACCAAAGATTTATAGGCTATCATTATCCATATAAGAGAATAAAATATTTAAATATATCTGTTGATATGATTTTTATAGGAAGGCAAAATTATACATTAGAAAGAGCTTTCACTACTTAGTCAAACAGACATAAATTCTGATATTACCTTTTCCTCTTACTCACTTGGCAGTTTGGAGAAATTTACTTAATCTATATTAATCTCAGTTTTCTCAGGTCTAAAGTAATTATGAATTCCTTTCAGATTATGATAATCAAATATATATTATCAACATTCCAGTTTCTATGTGTGAGTTTTTTGATGCACATACATTTGTGTGAAACAATATGTCTCAATATATAATTGTGCTGG
Source organism: Muscardinus avellanarius (assembly GCF_963383645.1). Lineage (NCBI taxonomy): Eukaryota > Metazoa > Chordata > Mammalia > Rodentia > Gliridae > Muscardinus > Muscardinus avellanarius. The sequence goes on from NC_137799.1 coordinate 43,568,613, forward strand.
TCTTTTCTGAAAATACCAAGTTTTTTATTTCTGCCTCATTCTATTTATAGTTTCAAAACAATCCAAAGAACATAAACCATAAATTTCTCAGTATTAAAAAAGTTATAGATCCAGCTACATTATAAAATGTCTTTCAATTACATAACAATTTATAGCAAAAATTAGGATATTTTAATAAAATAAAAATCATTTATAAGCATGCTAACTTTTATTAGAGAAAAATATTCCAATTTTGATTTTTTAATTAATTGTTGCTACTAATAAATCAAGAAGTATGGAGGCAGTAAAGTAAATTGAATTAGTGTGTGTGTGTGTGTGTGTGTGTGTGTGTGTGTGTGGCTCTGGGGATGGAACCCAGGGGCATTCAACCTCCCAGCTACACCCCCTGCCCTATTTTTATTCTTTATTTTGAAACAGGGTATCACTAAGTTGTGGAGGGCTTTACTAAGTAACTGAGGCTGTCCACAAACTGCAATCTTCTAGTCTCAGCCTCCCAAATGATAGGATTACAAGTGTGTACCACCACACCTGGCTCAGATTTTTAATATTATTATATCTTAAACTTTTATTAAAATATTTTAAAGCTGATTAGCTGTAATCAAATCTCCAATTATTTGTTTTATTGTTTTTATTCTATAATTTTTCTAGTGTGAATTTTGTTAACTGTGCCTCTGAAATAATTGATTCCATTTCATCTAAATTTTCAAATTTGTTGGCATAGATTTTTACATAGTTTTATTTTATTATTTTATAACATTCATGGTTGAGTAATCAATAATTTTTCTTTCACTTATTACATCAATAATTTCTACCTTTTTAAATTTTTCTTGGTTAGCCTCACTATAGGTTTAACAATTTATTTATCAAAGAATCACTAATATTCTTTCTGTTCAATTTCATTTATTTTTGTATAACATTATTATTATATTCTTCTTCTAGCTTTAAACTTATGTTAGTCTTGTTTCTTTAATTTCATAAAGTAGGTCAGATTATTGATTTAAGATATGCCTTTTAAATATGAGTTTAATGCTATCCACTTCCCTCTAAATTCCACAGATTTTGATAAATGCTATTTTAATTCTTAGTTTAAATTATTTTTTCACTCTTCTTTGATACATATATCATTTAGAAGCCTTAAGAAGGATATTGTAAGCTCATTTAGTGTGAAAATATTTTGGTGTTTTTTAGTAATCTTTTGCCAGTTTAATACTTTTGTGATCCTAAAACATACTTTATTTAATTTACATTATTTTAACTAGTCAAGATATATTTTGTGACCCAGGTGAATGCTCAATGGGTTCTTGGAAGAAGTATATTTCACTCTCATTTTACATTTGATAGTGTTATTTAGGTCAACTATATCTTCACTGATTTTATATCTACTTAATCAAAAAAATACCGAAAGAGGCTGTTACCAATTAGAAAGTGAATTTCTTTCTTGTTCCTTTTAGTTTTTGACTTTATATTTTTATACTCTCTTAGTAGGGAATACTTTACTGTGTGAGAAACCTACTATTACCTGCAGTTCAGATTGAAAATAAATCTGAAAACAGTCATAGGAGATATTATGACATTTTTATTTTTTTAATTTAAATTTCTGTTTAAAACTGTTGACATCTGAAAATCAATTAAATATACAGTTTATGACAAACTAAAGCATCAGAATCTTAAGCATCAGACTCAGGAATCTCTGTTTTAAATAGCTTTCAAATTGACTTTCATTCATACTACTACTTAATTAAGAACCTCGGCAGTAACTCAATTTGTCATTAATGTGTCCAACTGAGCACAAAATGAGGGAATCAAAGTGAAGAAGATTCACTTTCAATCTGTATAAATTGGATATAAATAAAGGAGTCTTAAAAAATTAAGAGAAACAACTAAGATATAATTCCAAGGCCATGGCTACTTATTTACAGGTAGACAACAGAATAATACTTTATTTTATATTCGTTCTACTCAGACACAATTCTAACACTGCTCAGAATAATAATAAAAAATGTTGTAAAGAAAATTGCACTCCATAAAAACAGAAGACCCAAAATAGTCAAAACAATTCTAAGAACCATGCAGGAGGCACCACAATTTCAGACTTAAAATTATACTGCAGAGCTATAGTAATAAAAACAGCATGTTATTTGCACAAAAGCAGACACATAGACCAATAAAACATAATAAAAGATACAGAAAGCAATCCACATGCTTATAGCCAATTGATTTTTGACAAAGCTGCCAAACAAATGTAGAAGAAAATACAATGTTTTCAAGTGTTGTGAAAACTGGTTATCTATGTGTAGAAAACTGAATTTTATTCCTACTTCTTCCTCTACACAAGAGTCAACTCAAGATGATTCAAAGACCTACAAATTATACCAGAAACTTTTAAATTACTAGAGAAGGACATAAGTCCAACATTACAAAATATATGCACAGGTAGAAACTTCCTCAATAAGACCCCCAAATTTCCCCAGGAAATTAAAATAAGAATGAATAAATGTAATAACATTGAAGATTTTCTGTTTATTAAAGGAAACCGTCAAGAGTCTAAAGAAAGGGTATACAAAATGGAAGATCTTTGCTAGTGACACCTCTAATAGAGGAATAATATGTAAAATATACAAATTACTTAAAAAATTTAACAATAAAAAACTAGTAACTCAATCGAGAAACAGGCAATTTAACTAATTAAAAACTTCACAAAAAATGAAATACAAATAGTCTAAAAATACATGTAAAAACTCGCACAATTAGCAAACAGAAAGACAAAAACTAAAACTACACTGAGAGAGAATCCAACTAAACATAATCAGAATGACAATCATGAAAAAGTCAAACAACAATAAATGCTGGTGAGTATGTGGGAAAATAGGAATTATGCTACACTCTTGGTAGAATTACAAAATAATGCAGCTGCTATGGAGATGTGTGTGAAGCTCCCTCAGGAATCTGGGACTAAATACACAATATGATTCAGCTATATGACTCCTGAGTATCTTTCCAAAGAGACTGAAACCAGAATATTACAGTATATATGTTTATCCATGTTTATAGCAGCACAATTTGTTAAGACTTAAATCATGGACCAATCCAGGTGTCCATTAGTACATGAATGGATCTCAAAATTATGGGATATATACACTACTCAACAATAAAGAAGAGCAAAACTATGTCATTTGTAAAAGAAAAAAATAGAGGGACCTGGAGAACATTATGTTAAGTGAGATTAGCCCATCACAGAAAGTGATATATTTTCTCTCATATACAAAAGCCATGGTGTAATAGGATATAAGAGGGACTTTAAATAATGGGGATCCTGGGAAGGGGGAATTAATAAAAGAAACCCTTCCACTGACATTATGTACCTATATGAAAATATCAATGCCAATCTCAGTATCTCATATGGGGAAGGATGGGAATCAGGAGAGACCTGGGGACAGTTCACCAAGTGTTATGTGCATGTATATCACTATCACTATAAATTACATTATTATGTGAGACTATAACGCATCAATGAAATTCTAAAAATATATATAAAATAAAAAATTCAAAAAGAAGCGTGTGAAAAATACCAAAAGAATATAAGTAAAACTGTTAATAATAACAACAGATGAAAAGAACAACTGCAACTTTTTCTCCAGGAATTATAAAAGAAATTAAACCTTCATCTACTCAAAAATTTTTAAGAATGCTAAATAGTGCAAAACCCTTATACATTATAAGTGATATGGCTTCAAAATGAGAAGGAAAGGGAGATGGCAAGGACCTATATTGAAAATGTACGTCATGGCATGTTTTTAATGAATAAGAAACACAGAATGTACACCCTTCAGTAAAGGAATTTGGATTTGTGTACATAGGTTTAAAATAAACTTCAGAGCTGCTTGTGGTGGTGCACACTTGTAATCCCAGTACTTGGGAGGCAGAGTCAGAAAGATCTGTATTTGAAGCCAGCCTCAGCTACTTAGTGAGACCCTCTACAACTTAGTGAGACTCTGTTTCAAAATAAAGAGTAAAAAATCCATCTGGGGGTATAGCTTAGGGTGGAGCTTAGAGGTAGAATGCTATCTTGGTTAAATCTCCAGTATTGCAAAAAAAAAAAAGGAGGGCCTCTGGGTTCTATTCCCAGTACCACATAAATAAATAAATAAATAAATAAATAAATAAATAAATAAATAAATAAATAAATACATGCATACATACATAAATAAATACATAAATAAATACATAAATAATACATAAATAAATAAATAATGAATAAAACTTTATATTATGGAAAGGAAAATGTAAAAGTTGAAGAATAAGAACAAAGGTGGCAGACATGGCAAATAGATGAAAGAAACTCCAAAATAAATATATCATATATACTTTATCTGTCTCTCTACATATTATATGTATTATATTATGTAGACTATAGAATAAATACATAATTTGGCTATTGTGAATCATGTCACTTTAAAATGTATAGCATTAAACTTCTATATTTAAAATATCTTAAATAATTTGTCTATTGTGAATTATGCTGCTATAAACACAGATATGAATGTATTTCTGTAGGATTCTGTTTCAATTCTTTTTTGGAAAGACACTGAGGAATGGTATAGATCGGTCATATGTTGCTTCCATTCCTAGTCTTTTGCGGAACTTCCATGTTGATCTCTATAGAGATTGTACTAATGTACAGTCACTAACAGGCATTAGAGTTTCTATTTCCCCACATCCTTGCCAGTATTATTGTTTGTATTCTTGATGATTGCTATTTTAATTGAAGTTAGATGGAATCTCAGTGAAGTTTTGACTTTTTTTTTTTTTTACCATGGCTAATGATATTGAACATATTTCCCTTTCCTCTTCCTCTTTCCCCTGTTTGACTTAATGATTGACTTTGATGTATTTTTGAATGTACATCACATGCATCAGGGAATTTTCCTCTCACCCCTCCCATCTCCCTCAGTCCGGGTGCCTTATTTGCTCATCTATAGTTTCTTCACCTAGAATCCCTAGTATAACCGTTTTCTCCCTAGTTTCCACATATTAGAGACGGTATCTGATTTCCTATTTTTTGTGACTGACCAATCTCACTTAGCATAATATTCTCCAATTCCATACATTTACTTGGAAATGATATAATTTTGTTCTTTATGGCTGAGTAAAATTCCATTGTGTACATATCCCATAGTTTTGTAATCCATTCATCTGTTGATGGACATCTTGGTTGGTTCTATAGTTTGGCAATGGTGAATTTTTAGTTTCTTTAGTATTCTAGACGTTAGTTCTCTATAACAGTAGTAGATGGCAAAGGTTTTATCTTGTTCTGCAGGTACTCTATTCAGGCTCTTGATAGTTTTCTTTGCTGCACAGAAACTTTAATTTGATGATATTTCATTTGTTGATTCTCAGTTTGATTCCCTGAGCATTTGGAGTCTAAGAAGTATGTATATGTGTCTATATCTTGGAGAGTTGGTCCTATATTTTCTTTTAGTAATTGCAAGGTTGGAGATTATTTTTTAAAAATTGTTAAGTTTCTATGACACTATTCTCTCCTTACTAGAACTTGAATTTTTAGAATATCACACCATTCATAGTCATGCTTACTCTATACATCAAAAACTTAATGGGCCTTATGATAATGAACATCTACTTATAATTTTAAAATTGTTTGCTCTTGCTTTTAATGAGTAACAAGAGATGTGTATTTTTATTTCCATAAGCAGTTTGGTCTCAACAACAGCTTTAAAGTTTCAGGTTCATTGTAAGTTCAGGCAGATAAAGTGTCCAACCTAATATTCAGCTTAGATATAATTAAACTTCATGATGGAGCACAGCTGTTTACTCCAGAAAATGTTTTTCAAGGAGATGAGTATATAATAAAAGACAAATGCAAAGAAAAATCAAATAGAAAAATCAAAGTGTTTCCTAGAAACGAACAAATTATTGACCAACATTTGTTTATTTTCATAGCAGAAAGCAAAATAAAATCAATTAAGTAAAACTATAGAAGGAAATTTTCTTAACTAACATAATTTTGAAAAATAATAAAGATATGAAAGTCTTACATGCAGACCTAATATATAGTCAGCCTAGAGCTTTAGTATATTTTTTATTTCATCTCAAACAATTGTTGATCTAATTTCTTCTATCAACTATATTATTGTTCTGCATAAAATATATCATCCTTCTTCTACCATAAAATCAGAATTAAACTTATAATTAAAAGGAAGGAGTGGAGCAAGTGTGTTATTCCTAAATATTTAGCATCTCACCTTTAGGCACTGGCTCATAATTCCTCTATAAATACTGATGCACACATTGCCAGGTATCTATTAGTATGTAATTATTTTGTTCCTTTTTTTTCTCACCCCAAATCCTTTTTTTTTTTTTTTTTTGGTGGTGGTGGTACTGGGGTTCCTGGAAGCCCTTCTACCTCCGGGCTACACTCCCAGACCTATTTTATACTTTTTTTTTTTTTAATTTGGAAACAGGGTCTCTTAAACCAGCCCGGCTAGCTTCGAACAGCGGGATCCACCTGACTCCGCCTCCCAAGCTCCGGGATTACAAGCATGCGCCACCACGCCCGGCCCACCCCAAATCCTTTTAAAAGTCCAAATTACCTCCAGGCGTATTTTCATTTTCACCTAGTTTTGATCTGCTCTACATGTGACCTCAAAAATTCATTGTTTATGACTTTTTTTTTACTCAATTTATGTATTTTACTTAAAAACAATGATTTGAATGGGGATGTTTTTTCAAGATCGCTCCTAAAACTGAGTCTATTCACCAAACCTCTTTGTGTGATCCATAACAAGAAACATAAATATTAAAGGCCTGGCTGTCCTTTTTTGTTCTTTTTCATATCAACTAATTTAGCAAGAAAAATGGACAAATGAATATATCATTTTTTTTCTGCCTTACTCTTTATTAGTGATTTTTTTCTGTGATAAAAGCACGCTTGTCTAAGTTTAGATATGGCTTCTTAACTATATGTTTTCCTAACTTTTAAGGAATAGAAAAAATTAGAAACATAATTACATATTCTTAAAACTAGATGAAATATCCTAGCTTTGCCTAACTCAAAATTAATGTCATCTCCACATCCGTGCAAATTTTAAATACTACCATTAACAACAAATGAACATTAAATATAATGTAGTAGTTTTCTATTAGAAAAAAAAAAACATTATAGAATTTAGTGCACTATTGATTCTTTGCCAAAAGGTAAAGACTTTCGACTTTAAGAAGAATGGTACTTTGAGGCTGTCAGTTCATAGCAGAAAGAAAATGTTTAAAAAGAAAAAAGCTATGCTTGAGCTACTGGATATATGAGACAGTAAAGCCTATCAAGTCCACATTTTTTACTTTTTTTATTTTTCAATAAACATTTCTGAAGCAAATCAGTTTTTCTATATTTGGCACAATAATCAAATAGGCCAATCATTTGCAGCAGTAGTTAACCATGAAAAACTGACATATGTTAGTTTGATTCTTCAAAAAGCAAAAAAAAAAAAAGAGATAAACAAGCCACCTGAATTTAATCATAGATTGCTAATGCTCAGGTCACTAAGTGCCCAATTCTTGTTTCTCTTCATACTTGCCATTCAAAGAACCTTTAATTTGCCAGGCGTGGTGGTGAACGCTTGTAATCTTCAGGCTTTGGGAGGCTGAGACAGGAGGATCACACAGGTTTGAAGCCAGCCTCAGCTACTTAGTGAAGCTCTCAGCAACTTAGTGAGACCCTGTTTCCAAACAAAATATAAAATAGGTCTGGGAGCATAGCCCGAAGGTAGAAAGCCTCTGGGTTCCACCCCCAGTACCACAAAAAAAAAAAAAAGAACCTTTATTTTATAGCACTAATATGACTTAATATGACTTTTTCAATCTTTTCCAAACTATTTATCTTAAATTACACTGCATTTTCATGGAATTCTTTTTTTCTTCTTTCTTTTTTAATGATATTCTCCTATATAACTGTCCTTTATTTTTTATTCTTTAACTCTGTTCTCTCTTATCTTTTTGTTACAAGTACTATCCAATTCTGATATATTTTAATGTCTCCATCCTTGATGGTCTGAATCAAATTCTTGCTACTATCTAGGCAACTATCCCCAGATATATGTATAATTCCTGAGTCTGAACTAGCAATTAATTCGTTAAAACAATTATTTGATATTTAATATCATAGGATTTGCGATAAAAATAGAATCATTTTTCCTTGATTATAAATATTAGCTTAAATGAATCCTTATATATCTTATAATGGGTATCTCAATTACAAAAACTATTTAACTATTGAATAGTTATCTGGTTGTACCAGAAAGAATGAGTTTTTGTGAATAATAAAGGAAACTGCTTTATTAATAAAGAATTCAGAAATCACTCGACCTCTGAATTGATAGGAAAGGTACAAATAATTCATGGATTGTCCTATAAATTTGTAAGACCCTAATGAAAAATTATAAAGCCCCTAGCAACTAGCCAAATGCATATCAAATAGTTCCTCATTCCCGTTAAAGTGCAGATTTGAGAAATCTTTCTGCTACGGGTTAAAAGTGCAAGCTTAGGACATATTTCTGCTGCAGTTTGAAAAGTACAAGCTTAGGAAACATCATGATTAAGGGTACAGTGATTAAAAAAAAAGTCACCCCCAGGTCAGTATGACCCCCAGGTCAGCCCGCCTTGTTCCAGAAATCTGCTGACTACAAGATAGACACACCTAGCAACTTGTCCAACGTTTGATCCCAGAATGTGCTTTTCAAATGGTTTTGTAATTTTCCTTTGACGCATGTAATCTGGCCCAATCCCCTCCCCAGCTTGCGTTTTTTCCCTTTAAATATTCCCAGCCCTTAGCGCTGGGGGTCGATCTCAGCTCCTGCATGAGTCATGAGACGACCCCAGTGCGCACTGGCTCCTTAATAAACCTTTTGCTTTTGCATCGAGGTAAAGTTTCTCGTGTTCCCTCTGGGTGTTGCGTATCCCGAGACGAGTGAGGGTCTTCTCCTTGGGGGGAAAAGCCTTTCAAATTCATCATAGTTTCTAATTGCTCCAAGAAAACCCATAGAAAATAATGAAACAATTAGGGTAACCTGGGTTGACTCAGCACTACTTTTACAAATAGCTATAAATATCATATTTTGCCAGCAATTATAAAAAAAATCTATGTGGCCCTTTATTGTTCTCATAGATACCAACTTCTAGGAGTTTCCAGATCACCTTTATAACTTGCATGCTAGAATTTAGAAAAGGAAATGTTCAACTAATATACAAATACTGACAATTTTATGAACATTTACTCTTTCAGAAACAGCAAAATAATCACCATAAATATTTATTGTGTGCTGAAATTTATTAATTCATAGTCACCATTAATAATGGTCTACTGTAGTAGTTAGGAATTTAGAAGTAAATAAAAATGTGATGTATGATTTCACAGAGATTTGTATGTTTTTTAAAATGTAATTTTTAATATATACTCAGAAAGAATATCAGTGTAAACAACACTAAAAGCTAGATTTCATAAAATTAAGGTTGATTTTTTTCTCTAAGATTTTTTTTGTTTTGTTCTTTTCTAATTTTGTTTTAATGCAGCCAAATGAACATATTTTTACCAGTTCCTGTCTTAAGGTCAAGTACACAAATTAGGCCTCTAAAAAAATGGCTTGGTTCTGAACTAAAAAAATCTACATATTTTGTTTTAAAGGATTTGCGGTCTGAGTATCTCTGCTAGGTTGCTGACAGTATAAAATAATCATAGATGTAATTTCTAAATATATTCTATTTTTTAGCAAATGTTCATAATTATGAAGAACATACCTATTACTTTCCATAAATTTATAGTATTATCACTTTTACTTACAAGTATAAGGAATCTCTAAAACTACTTTATTTATTTGTTTTTTGTTTTTCTTTCTTTGGTGGTACTAGGGTTCATGGAAACCCTTCTACCTCCGGAATACACTCCCAGTCCTATTTTATATTTTCATCTGGAAACGGTCTCTTAAGCCAGCACGGCTGGCTTGAACCTGCGCGATCCTCCTGTCTCACCTCCCAAGCACAGGGATTACAAGTGTGTGCCACCACGCCCAGCAAAACTACCTTATTTAAATACCAATATCCATTTTATAATTTTGGTACTTTTTATGAATTCAGTTTCTTGCATCACAAATTTATTGAACTAACTCTCAAATAAGCAGAAAATCTCAAATTTTTAGTCAAGCTCACTAATTTTACAGATAAAGAAAATATGAATGTTGGCGGCAGAAAAAACTATTAATTAACCTATTAATTTATCACTATTACAATCAAAACTTACTCTTTTTTAAATTTTATGATAATTTCCAGCAGGTTAACCTGTACTTAATATTCCAGAATAAACCTCTGGGGTTATCAATAAAATCCTGCCTTCTGATTGAATATAATTTAACTCTAGGGATATTTAGGCTTGATATTATTTATTGTGCTTTTGAGTAAATGATTTTCTTTCCAATGGAGTTGGTATTTAGAAATGTCAATTTTAAGAAGGTGGATTGATTTTAATTTCAAATTTATGATCAATCCTTAAATAAATTAACATTTACCTTAGTAATTAGTTGTCATGTTATTGTTAGATGTGTCTCAATTGGAAAAGTGAAGGATCGGATAATAATTCCTTTGTTTCTAACAAGCTGTATGCTATTACCACAGATTATTCAGAAGGATTAAAGACATACTCTCTAAATAACCTTTACTTGTGCTGGTTTGCATTTTCAAATTCTCATGAGAGTCTTTCCTCAATGTGGTGTACTATAGCTGACAGCAAGGGCAACTAAGTTGTTTGTTGTTATAGATTCCTAGCTCTTACCCAAACTTGACTATACAAAATCTCTACAGGTTATGTCAGAGAATGTGCATTTCGATTAAACAGTAATGGAATCCTTTTGCACATTATAAACAAGAACACTGATTGTGGTTGCCTAAAGAGACATTTATGAACTAAAAGTGTTTTTATAATACAATTGATTAATTTTGGATCAGATAATAAAATAGGATAAATATCTTCCTAGATCTCATTTAAATTGAGTCTAGTGTTCATATTTAGAATTTGGTGCTTGATTTCAATACGTTTGAAGGTAAGATGGAATAGACATGGGCTATATGAAATACTGAAAATCATCTCCAATCAAGAGATTTCTACAATCCCTTCAGAATAGTCACTGTATAGAAATAGTTTATGTTTTCTTTTTTGAATCATTGGTTATTACACATTATTTGGGTCTAGTTATATCATCACTTTTATGACTATAAATTGTTTTTCTAATAAAATCATGAAGTTTTTTAAGACTAGGAAGAGGCAGAGAAGTACAGAATTAATTAACTTATTTATTAATTTATATATTTATTGAGAACTCACTAGCAGCATTGAGGAAATAGTGGAAAAACTCATAAACTAGCTCTTCATACAAATATTATATTTTTCACTGATGGAGATATAAAAAATGTATCTCCCAAGTTGATAAACAAAGACTTTAAGGAGATGAGAAAATAAGGTAATAGAAATCTAGAACAAATGCATTCCTGGTAAATGGAAGATAAATGCCAAGCAGGCTGCTGGAGAAACATTCTAAATATGATTGATAAATTGCACTTAAGATTAAAATAAAATAATCTGAAGACATCAGAGACTTAGTAGTAAGGAACTCAAGGTTACCAAAAGAGCTTGCTGGCCAGTCTAAGGAGTTTCACCTTTAGTCACAGCCAAATAGGAATTCTGTAGAATGTTTCAAGCAGAGTATTGATGACATGTTAAGTAAAATAAAATGACTATAGAAGGCATGTTGGATAAAAAACAGAGAAAAAATAAGAAAGCAGGGTGACCTATGGCTGTTATCCAGATTATAAAGGATGATGAATTTGATCAGGATAGTTAACAGTGGATGTGACAATTTGTGTTCAGACTCTAGAAATAACTTTAAGTTATAATGAATATGACTTGGTGATGGATTGTAAAAGAAAGTGTCAGAGAAACGGAAAGGTATAACTGAACTCCAAGTTTTTAATTTAAACTACTGGAAGATTTGCATTAAAAAAAGACAGAAAATAGGATAGAGCCAGGCGTGGTGGTGCAAGCTTGTAATCTCAGTATTCTGGAAGTAGAGACCTGAGATTTCACAGTTCACGGACAGCCTCAGTTACTTAATGAAACTCTTCACAATTCAGTGAGACCCTGTAAAAAAAAAAATTAAAATAAAATAAAATAAAATAAAAAAGACTAAAAATTGGACTTGGGATGTACTTCAGAGGTAGAATGTCCCTGAATCCCATTGCTAGTGCTGCAAAAAAAAAAAAAAAAAAAAAAAAAAAAAGAAGAAGAAGAAGAAGAAGGTAATTTGGACAGAAGTGGAAGAGTATGTATTAGAAAACCTTAACTTTATTAAATATTAATACTTGTTAAACATCCCAATTTTATATTTAGAACTCTTAACTATGCTAAATTTAGATAACCTCTTAGGAACCTATGTAAAGAAAATAAGCAGTTGAATATGAGTTTCTTAAAATGAGCAGATAAAGTTTACCTGAAAACACAAATGTGAAATCATAGTATTTAGATAGTATTTATTTTCATAGTATTATTATCACTGAGAACAAGAATAAAGTTACCAAATGGGTTCACCATGATAAAGAAGGTAAAAGACCCAAGATTTTATTATAGGACAACTAACTGAAGATGAAAATGATTTAGTAAATCATTCTGAAAAGAAGCAGCCATTCTAGTAGGGTGGATATCCAGAAATGTGTTCTGATTTAGATGTCAAATAGTGTTTTAAGAAGGAGAGTGGTCAGTCCAGGCATGATGGTGCATGCTTGTAATCACAGTACTTGAGAGGCTAAGACAGGAGGATAGCAGGTTGACAGCCAGCCTCGGCTACTTAGTGAGGTTCTCCACAACTTAGTGAGGCCCTATTTCAAAATAAATAATAAAAAATAGGGTTAGGGGTGTAGCTCGGAGGTAGAATATTCCTGGGTTCAGTCCTCAGTACTGCAATAAAACAGTGGAATGAGATCAATAATTGGTTGTTTGGTCTACTAATGTGAAGGTCTTTGATAATAACAATCTTTTTTAAGAAATAAATTATATGGGAAAGAAGATACAATTATTGAAGAGTAAGGGAGATTAATTATACAAATTGGCCTTAATTGCCCATATAGTAGTGTGAACAAGTTGTCAAAAATTTGAGTGATCAGGTATCAAAATTTTATTATTTTGGGGACAAAAAGTGAAGTTTTCTAACATGTATACAATGACAGATCCTCCAAGTTATTTGGCAGAGGTGTTGGTGAGAATTCACATTTGAACAACTTTGAGTTTCTTTTATTCTATCAGTTGTCATCAAGTTGGGATATGTACCTTTTTATGGTTAAATTAATATGTTGACTTGGCTACAACATGCTTAGAAAGTTGTTAAAACAATATCTTTGAATGTGTTTGTGAGAGTACTTCCAGAAGAGATTAGCATCTGAATTGGTAAATTGATTATGGAATCATGTTTGGGTGAAAATAATTTAATCCAATCTTTGAAAACTAAATAGGACAAAAAGGCTGAGGAAGGACAAATTTGCTCTCTGCTTGAGCTAAGATGTCTATTTTATTCTAGCACTGGGACATCAATTCTCTTGGTGTTCATATTTTCAGGTTTAGGGACTTACATGATTGTCTCCCCTAGTTCTCAGGATTTGAGGTTTGGAATGAAACAAACTGACTTTCCTGGGCCTTCAGCTTATAGCTGGGAGGCCATCAAATTTTGTGGCTTCTATAATAATGTTGGGCTATATCCTGACCATAAATTTATTTTTATGGATCAATCTATATGTCCTATTGGTTTCAATTTTTTGGACAATACTCGTTATATACCTTTCTTCCATTTCAAGTATTCTTTCCTGTTCTATTTTTTTCTCCTGGATTAACTCTTCTCTCTTCTCTGTTACTTTTTTTTTTTTTGTCCCTGTTTTATTTTTTCAAGAGGATGAGAAACTGGTTTTCTGAAAATTTAGAGCCTTTTGGTCCTATTTGAGTGAGATGATGTTTCAAAATACCTTTTTTTCTGAGAAAATAATTTTAAGTGTTAAGGAAAAAGAACAGGACAGACAAATATTTGTGTGTGTGTGTGTGTGTGTTTGTGGAGCTGGGGATTGAACAAAGGGCCATTCTACCTACAAGATACGCCCCCAGCCCAATTTTTAATTCTTTATTTTGAAACAGAGTTTCACTAAGTTGCGGAGGGTCTCACTAAGTAGCACACAGCTTCTCCGTCTCAGCCTCTCAAGTACTGGGATTACAAGTGTACACCACCATGCCCAATAGAAGTATGTATTCTTAATAAGTAGTCAAATTAATTATTTAGAAAAACCCATAGTATATAAAGAATAATAAAATCATACAATAGCATGAAAATTTGCTTTTGTACAAAACCTATTATCTGGCTCCCAATCTTCCTGTCTTTGCATATACAGAAAAATGAAGCACAGGGAGTATCTCCCAATGTCACTAAAGAAAGTTACCTTTTGAGTGCTTAAGCAATTTTCATTTATTTTTCCCTGTGCTTTCATGAGCTAACATATGAGCAATGGCTCATAGTAGTATAAGCCAGCAACACGTACCTCTGCTGAGCAGAGTTTAAGACTGTTACCTCAGAGTTGGCTGGGTCCCAATGTGCTCTTTGGCTAGATTTCCATGTGGTCATTTCACATATGGGTATTTAGAAGTGTGTGCTGAATTCCCACATCAATTTATATTAGGGAAAAATAAGTTTTACTTCATGAATCCACTGTCTCCATGGTAAGGTAAAATGAATAAACCAATTAAGATAACTTCCTCAGGTATTGCTTTATACTTATATTCAGGTGTTACAAATCATATCTACAACATGTATTTGGAGAAAATAAAACTAACAAAGAGTGAAAACTGAAAATCTGGGCAGCAAAACTCTTGATAAAGTAGGTAGCTAACCTATTTTTATAGCTAAAGGATATTTATCAGATTAATGATCCAAATAAAAATTGATGGTATCTTCTAATGTCAAGGTAATTCTTTCCTATAATCTCCTATCCTTTTATAAGATGTTTAATGTTTTTCTTTAGTTCAAGGACTACAGAAATGTTATTTTTTCTGTTCTCACATTCATATATGGAACACTTCTCAACACTTCACTTCTGAGACCAGATATATGTTTCCCCATATATATCCAGTAATTTCCCAGTGGACATAGACTAGATGTCCCATAATTCAATTCAATTTTGATACTCCCTCTAACTCCATGAAAGGTGTTCACCTTGATTTCTAGAAGGATGATTTGGTGCAAACAAATTTTTAATTGAGAATTTTACTTGGCGAAGTTACCTGTGATATGTAGCCAAAAGAAATAGAGATAAAATATGGAAGGAATCATAATATTCCTCCTCAGTGTCATTTATGTGTGATAAAAAAGCACACTGCCGAAGCCAGCTGGCAAAAGTACGGGTTCTGAAGAGAGGAGTGAGGATGAAATAATATAACTCTAAGAATTTAATTTCCAAATATTATTTATTCCTAACATGGAAGGATCACCAGTCCACTCCCAGGTCGATATCTTTACTGGCCGATCATGGGGCTTCTTCTCTTGTGGTATTTATAGTTTTTAGCTTTAGGTTACCCTGGAGAGAAAAAGTCCAAAGTCCGGGCAGGTCAAACAATACCTTGGTACAACACAAACAACACAAACCTAGTCTCAGCTCAGACAGAACAATAGCATCATTAGTTCTGAGAGAGTCTTAATTACTTTGAAAACTCCATGACCCCAAACCTTGTTGACTCTGGATGGAAGGACAGTCAGAAGTATGCTTTTAGTAACGATAAGTGGAAGACCTTAATGGCTCCCCACAGCACACCAGCTAGCTTTGATTTGAATTCAGTATAGGAAGCAAGAATGACAAAGAGATGGCATAAATGATATGGCAACACAAGAAATGCAGAAATCCTTGCTGTTTGGCTGAGTATGAACCTGGAATGTAAAAATATTAGTAAAAATAATTGATGAAAAATATTTGAGTTAAAATTAATAAATGCATGAAAATCAAAGGCCACCTAATGCTAGAAAACACTGGGTGGTGAGATGAGAGAGAGCAAGTGACAGAGCTTGAAATGCTAAAATCCTCATGTTGCAAACCATAATTTTAATAAGTGTGAATTTAAATAATCTTGATCTAAAGGCAGGAAAAATGCAACTGTTTCATTTCTACAGAAAAAAGGAATGATAGTGTAAACGAGGTGTCAAAAAAGCTAGGACTAGGGAAAAGGGTTGAAATTGAACCAATTAAAAGTAAAACCAGAGAAAGAAGAGCAATTAAAAAAGCATGGCAGTGTTAATTACAGAAAAATACAATTCAGCAGAGGATATATTAAAGTATATGTAGAGAAGGAAAATAAATTCATTCTAAAATCTGAGTACTTAGAAAACTCAAAAAGGAAATATAAATTGGTAATAAACTGCAAATATTTTTAATCTTGACAATAATCACTAAAATGTAAATGGAGGCAACTGTAACTAAAATGGGCATGGTTAGTTTTGGTAATGGAGCATATTATAACTTACCTGCTATCCATAAAAAAATAAAATTATACATGCTTTAGGGAGACAATATGATAGTTTTATACCAAGAGCTTTGAAAAAAACAGCATCGGTTATTGAAGTAATTTTTCTTCTGAGAACTAATCCTGTGAAAATAGTGAGACATGCTTAGCATGGTTAATGCATTAGAGTTTTCTCTGCAAAAACAATTATAGTATTAGAAAATAGGCAACAGTAAAAGTATTGAATCTAAGCAATATTTGGTTAACTTTTGAAATAGAAAAATGTTGAAGTATTATAACATAATCACTAAAGCTATGCTTTTGTAGAATATCATATGCTGTGGGAAGAAAGACTATCATATACATTATCAAGTAAAAAAGTTCAGTCTAAAACTGCATACCAATCATGACACTAATTATAGATCATATGTTTTTATCACTATGTACATGCATATAACTGATGAAGATTGCATATGTATTGAAGGTAGAAACTAAATTTTATTTTTCTTGTGTTTTCTTTAAATAGGTAAAGAAAAAAACAATATTTATATTCAAATTTTATAACCTAAATGTATTATTGTCAAAATAAATATGACTTTGTAGACATCAGAATAATAAAGGGACTCTAACCAAACATCTCTCCAAATATGAAGACCATGATAACTTAATTTTCATGGTCTTCTGCACCTCAAGAGATGCCATTTTCTTTCATCACAACAGGAATTACTAGAATGATTCACAAGGTGTTAAATGCACTACATAAGCTCTGAAACTGGAACAGAGCCATGATCATGTAAATAATTTGACAAAAATCCAAGTCACTGTACTTGCTAGCATCAAGGGAGTTCTATTTGAAGTCACTAGAAAGACTCCTGGGGATCCCTTGAAATGGGCCACTTGCCATAATTTTGCTCTGTTAGCAGAGTAGTTGTAAAATTAAGATTTTGAAATATGTAATGCCTTTTAAGTCCTTAGCACATTTATTAGATGATGTGGTTATGCAGCTGTTATGGGTATTTAAAGAGCTGGGGAGCATTCACATCTCAACACCCTTTAACACTGTAACAAAAATAGGTTGTTAAAGCAGTATCCTCTTCCAAAGAACTCATAAAGGCCTAGTTAACATTATTGGGGCTCTAAGGTGAGTAGGAAGCAAGGATGATGTGTCCATTTACAAATAATAAAATTATGCCTCAAGTAGTGCCGTCACAACCATGAAATGACATTATGGAAGACAAATTAATAATACCTATCAGTTATCAATGCATATTTGGAAAATCTTTCATTTTGAATGCATGTAGAAAGAATGAGAATAATCAACAAGCAGCTCACATTCCTAATAGGCTGGCTTGGATGCAATATCATGCACCCTTAATTTAATTTCCTGTTGCTATCCTTTTTAACTAGGTTGTTAAATGAGGGAAATCCTAAAAACAAAGTAGATGTGTTAAATGAGTGATGTGTGCCTGTGTGCCTCTACCATCTTGTACCCCGTTAAGATGTATAACTATAATGCAACAATAAAAACGAAAAAAGGAGAAAGCTGCATTTTGCAAAAGAATGCAATTAAATTGCTTACCAAAACATATGAAAAAATTATCCTGAAACTTTTTAATCAGATAATTTGCAAATAATTTAAAACTAATTAAATCATCTTATCTGGTAGTCTGTTCTAAAGATGCAAGTGAACTTCAATGGACAGGAAAGACTCTAGTTGTCATATGGCAGAATTTTTATGCTTGCTGTATTGTGTGCTAAGCATTTTTATCATTAGTATGAGGGATTAGACGACATTTAAATTTTTATATGGCAAGAAACTAATAGCTCATATGGGTTAAAATATGGTATCTTTGATTATTTCAGTGAGCTAAAACAATAGAGAAAACCTATACAGATAAATTTATTATAAACAAACATGAAGATTTGCATATGTATTAACAAAAATGTAGCCCTTAACAATTGTATAAATGGGAATACAATTGCCTACAAATCCATTACCAGTTCAAAATAAGATGTGGCAGTTTTATTAGTTAGCTTTTCCTCACTATGACAAAATATCTAAGAAAAAAAAAACTTATAGGAAAGAAAGATTTATTTTGGCTTACAGATTCAGGGTTTCAGTTCAAGGCAGTTTGACCCTGACACTGTAGGCCTGTGGCAAGGCATCACATCATAGCAGGGAACATTTGGCAGAATTCACCTCTTAGTGGCCAGGAGAAAGGCAAAGTAAGGCATGTAAGGCAAGGCAGGAAAAGAAAGAGGAAAATCCCAGGACCCAATATTTCCTTAAAGTACATGTTTCCAAAGACCTGACTTCTTTCCATTATGTTCCAATTCCTAAAATCTCAATAGCACCATGAGCTGATGATCAAGCCTTCAACAACTGAGCCTTTGGGGAACAGTGAAGATCCAAACCATAATATCAGTTAAAACCACAATTAAAGATTGTATGAGCACAAGAATACATAATTATTATGATAGTTATAATAACATAATGAAACGAGGGTTTCTTGAGAGAAAACCCGGCGAGTTCTTGTCTACGGTGAGCGAAGAATGACACCGCACACCTCAGGAAGGGGAGTAAAAGGTTTATTGGAAGCAGCAGGGAATGGGGGGTAGGGTGGCTGAACACCCGGAAAAGGGGCTGGAACTCTGGGTCCAGCAGCTGCCTTCAGGACAATACTTGAGAGTAGCCCAAGCCGAATTGCCTTCAGGTGCAGGCTGCTTTCTTCCAGAGTCCATGCGATCTGCCAGAAGGGAATAGAGAAAAGTGGCCGAACACCCCATAGGGGAGGTCGGAACTCCGGGGTCCAGTAGCTGCCTTCAGGGTCACTACCCAAGTGTCGCCCGAGCCAAGTGCCCATCAGTTGCAAACTACTTTCTCCCAGAGTCCATGCGATCTGCCAGAAAAGAGGTACAGGTCACCCCTAGGAACCTGGCCAGCCATGATGTCCAGCAGAGGCCTTCAGGTCACTACTCGAGAGTCGCCCGAGCCATGTGCCCTCAGATGCACTCTGCCTTCTCTCAGGGCCAACGCGACCTGTGAGAGAGAGAACAGCTCCCCCAAAGGGGAGGGGGTCCGGAGCGGAAAAGTCCCCCTTTTTGCCATCCAGTCAGGCCTTGCCTGACTGCTTGCAAGTTTGCTTTTTGGTTAGGGTGACTTTTGGGATTCCAAGGAGAATTTGCATAGGGCATTTGCAAGTCCTTTGAAGGGTCTCCTTTCAGGAATGCCAGACTTGCTCAGTGTGTTTGTTGATTAGGAAACTCAGGATGGTTTTGTGAAGCTCTGGCCTTCTTATCTCTGAGCCTTTGGAGTTTTAGGCATTTGTCGCCCCTCAGGAAACTCAGGAAATTAGCTTTTTTCTACCAAGGCCTTTTCCCTATCTGCCTATTTCCTTTCTATCTCCTCAATAATAACTAATAGTTATTCAACTAAGTATGCTTTTGTACATTTTTATTTCAGTTTCAAAACAGTGCTATCTATGGGTTAGAAAATAAATATTGGGAGATAAACATTTTTTTTCTTGCTCTTCTATGCTCATTCCAACTTTGAGGACTAGTGAGTGTATCAGGCCTATTTTCTTTATGTAAGAATTCTCTAACATTCATAAGATGGTTTGTGAATAACTCAGGTTATATAAAAGTACTTTTGATATCACATTAAGGCCAAGATTTTCATTCACAATAAATGGAGTGAAAGTTCTACCATAAAAGAAAATTAATACTGCATTAGGTTTCCTGAAAAAAATGAACCTTTATGAATACCGTACCATGTTGGCTTGCCCCATTTCAGAAAATTATATCAATCCACGTGACCAGTATCCATAACTCTATATAGAAACCATAAATTTAAAATATTCAAAACAAATGTTATTTAAATGTGGGTTCTCAATAAATGTGAAAACATTTCTGAGAAAATAAAATGCTCACTGCCATTAAAAAAGAGCTTTCTTATACACAAGGAATTAAAACTTCCACTGATAACATACTTCACTTGGGAAATTAGGACATTTATTTTGGAAAATAAAATGGTAGTTCATGTGACAAAATTTATTTCTAATATAGAATATTTGGATGCTGCAATGACCCATATGAAGTCATATAGCCTGCCTCTGTCACTTCCACCCCTGACTTCCACTAATTTCTAAGTGCTGCATGTTTATATGTTTGCATCACTTTGAACGTCACTATGATGTATTATAATGAACCACTAAAAATATATTAAAAAACAATTCACCCACTCTTACTCTGCTCTAGTCCTGGGATACTTGCTGTTTCCTGAATGGAAACTTTGACTTTTTCTGTAGTGTTCTTCTTTCAAAATGCATTTATAATTATCTCCATCATATTTAGGTCAGATTTCAAATGTCTCCTCCCCAGGAAAAACTTCCAATTGCTTTTTACTACTAATTTTTTATTCCTTTTCACTTTCATTTTTCTTTTTCTTTACAACACTTGGAAACTCCATATTCTGACTACTTTTGTTTAATGTTAGCCTTTCCTTACTACAAGGTAAGTCCTACAAATACAGTTTTATCTGTTCTTTTCACTGCCAGGTTTCCACTGCTTACAATAGTTCTCTTCTACACAATACTTGCCTAGTATGTGTGGGTTATTAAATAGAATGGGTCGGCTATATTTTAATTTTTACAGTAATTACAAATTTTCCATGTTGGCAGTTGCATTTATGAACAGGGTCTAGTTTTGATTTTGCATTTTGAAGATTAATATTGAAAGCCTAAGTTAAACAGATGGTCTAAGATAAACAGAAATCATATGAACAGCTGCTAAATAGAAATATATTGGACTTTACAGTACTTAACAATATGAATAAAGCTGACTCAAAGATGGCCACATATATATTAATAATTATAAATTATCAATCATTTTGAAATTTGGAATTTTGTGTGCTATTATTACATTATAAAATTTTAACCATAAAATAAAACAGTGGGAGAAAATAAATGAGAATAATTCATTTGTATCAAACATTAAATTTGCAACACTAAATAAGAACCAGAACCACATGAACAGGGAGAGGCTGTTAGGACAAAAAAGCCCAGTAAATGTTTTTAGAAAGCAGTTTATCGCTCGTGTTCCTTTGAGTGGTTGTTTTTCTCTCTTTAATTCTATAGTTCAGAGATCTTGCAAGTGTGGCTGCACCTACAGAGAAGGAATTGAGGAATGGACCAGAAATTAGACATTTTGTTATTATTAGAACTCTCCCTTTACTATATTTTCTCTCTTCCTGTTCTTCTTTTCTGCCTGTTGCTCAGTATGTTTCATCTTCTCTTCTGATTCCTTTTCAGATTCTTGATGAAACATCTCTCTGGGTTCTCAGCAGCGCCTTTGAAACACACACACGAAATTGTTTAGGAGGATGGATGCATTAATGGTAAGAAACGGCAGGCAGCCAGAAAGCTGTCCTTGAGTGACAGATAGTAGACAGAAGGCCATGGACCTTTTATAGAAAAGGACAGGAAGCTAAGATTTTGTAATCAAGTACAAAACAGGCAAGGAAAGGTGGTCCATGGTGTCTGTATATTCTACCGCCTTCTGTGTGGGAGGGCAGGAGTCTCAACTTTCTGAAGATTTCAGTCATCAAGCTCTTGAGACATAGCACTGTCATCCCTGCTCTACATTTCCTGTTGCCCTTTCTCAAAGCACTACTCAACCCTCTATCTTCCCCACTTTTAAGTTGTTCTTGGTTAGCTGTCCCAGTAAAAGCACCTGCTGGGATAGACTCATGCTGCGGATAGTTGGATAGTTTCCTCTGCTATTTAGGTCAGTCTGTTGTGCTATTAGAGGTCAGTAGGTACCATGGCAGCTTCATATTACATTTTTCTCTTCTGAAACTGAATAACCTTTGCAGACATAATTGCCCAAAGCTTGGGAGGGCAAGTCGGCCTGTGGTTTCCATAGCTCATCTGGAAATCAGAACAAACCAGAGTTTCTAGTCTCAGGGTAAATCACCTTTTCCTCCCTATTTATAATGCTATAGTTTACTTGCAATGATCTGTAAGTGCCTGTCTTCTGAGAAATCTGAAAAATTAAAAAAATAATAAATTGCATAAATATAACATATGTCAGAAAATATTTATAATTGCCATGAAGAAAATGAAAGGATGGCATGACACTAGGGGTAATGCTAATTGATCCAAGATTTCTCTGATAAGGTGATATTCCTTGAGAGGTCTCATTTTGTGTCCTCCAGGTGGCTCCACTAGAATGTGAGAGTATAGAACACTGTTGGCACAAACTGATGGCTAATAATATTTGTTTAAAACTTTTGATAATCTGTGTGTGGTGGCACGTGCCCATTACTGCAGTACTTAGAGGCTGAGAAAGGAGGATTTCTGGCTCGAGGGCAGCCTCAGTAATTTAGCAAGAAGCACAGAAACTTAATGAGACCCTGCTTCAAAATAAAAAATAAAATAGGGCAAAAAGTTTTAATAAATTAAGTGCTTAATTTTCTGCATCTTTTCTGCATTCTCTTCTCAGAGGTCATGTGATTTGAAAACACATTAAAATATTCTAATTAAAATTTTTAATTTTATACTGTTTCAAAAGTTTAATTCTTGGCCATCCTGATATATTGGCTAATGGAGCAATTCTTTCCTCAAAGTTTCTGTCTTTTTGCTAAAAACAAAAAAATGTATCTACAAAATGATAAAATGTCACAATGAAAGTGGAGTGAGACCTTTGCTCCTTTAAGATCAATTCATTTTATCTGGTTCTTTTATCTGTCTTTCGGGTGAATATCTGCTTCTATACTCATAAGAGAAAGCAAAAATTCTTTCTTGGGTGAATTTCATTTTCTTCTGAAAGGACCGAGTACCATGGATATCAGAGTCAAGCCAACCTTTTCAGAATCTCGCTGTCAGATGTGTGACTCAAATATAAAACAGGAAGGCCAAATATAAAGACAAGAGGGCATTGGGGCCTTCAGAGATTAATAGGTTTCAGAATCTTTAACCTCCCAGTTATTAATTCAAATTGACCTAGTTCAAAGTGGTCAAGGTGAAGCATTTCTGGTTTGTATATTTAAAACCTTATTTTTGGTTCCAAGAAGCAGTGTCTGAAGGCCAAGAGATAAAGGATGAGCCAGGCACAGAAAGATCAGAAAGGACAGTGGAGGTGGTAGAAATGGAGTGCATTTTAAAGATGTAATGCTTAACTGTTTTATTTTCCTAGCTAAACAAGTCAAATTAACCATATATTTGCATATAGATCATAGTCATATGTCAAGCAAACTGTGTGAAGTGAATTTGGCATCACTTATACCTAGTTCATCTTATTTCCTAAATTTGATGTCTTGCTGTAGGTAATAGGTTTATACAATTATTTTTCTTTGTAAGGTTAGAACAGTAGATATTAATGATATTTATGATTTGTATAGTAAGAATGCATGCAATTTTGGTGTGTGACTTTTTGTAACTCACTGGAAGGGGGTATCTAGACTAGGTGATTCAGAATCGATGGGGGTGTGCAGACTTGAAGATGGTTTCTGGGAGGAGACGGGGAGCTATTAGCAGCATGATAATACAAATGCAGCATGAAGACAGCCTTTTATTGCCATTCTTTATTGGGGTAGAGGATGCACACAATAAAAGAGATAGCTACTAAAAGTGATTTATTTAATGCACTCTATAAAATTCAGGCAGAGAAAATGGCACACCATGTGCATAGTTATGTAGACATGGAAGTACATCTAGGAATTCACAGGTGTCTTTATTGTAAAATATAGCATTGGCTGAGCTTAGCTTCTTTGATTTTACAAAAACCTAAATAATATCAGGTATGTAGAGCAAATGTCAAAAGATAATGCTATATTTAAAAAAACATTTTCTATTCTATACTGTCTATTATTTATGGATAGCTTGTCATTCATCACTTAATTACTCATTTGGTATTATTTATTTCTTAATATGTAAAGCATACAATTTTTGTAAAATATATAAATATATGTACATATATACAATATATGTATTTCTATATACATGCTTATAGTATGGAGTATTTAGATGATTCCTTTTTGTTGGTGGTACTAGGACTTGAACCCAGAGGCAATCTACCTCTGAGCCACATAACCAGATACACACACACAACACACACACACACACACACACACACACATATTAATTTTGTAACAAGTTCTCACTAGATTTTTCTGGGACTCTTCTTGAATCTGAATCAGACTCTCAAGTACTAGAATTACACATGTGCTCCACAACACCTGGCTTAGGTTATTCTTTAAAGTAATTATTTTAAAATGTATAATAAATTTAAATGACTAATCTTTTTGGGGGTGTAGTGGGTATTAGGGATTGAACCCAGGGGCTTTCTACCTCTGAGCTAAACTCCAATTCCTATTTTATTTTTTATTTTGAAATAAAGCCTCACTAAATTGCTGAGAATGGTCTGTAACCTGCAATTCTCTTTCTTGTCTCAACCTCCCAAATATAGGGATTATAGATATGTAACACCACGCTCTGCTTAATTGACTCATCTTAAGATGAAAGCATATTTCAAATATCGGTTGTAAAATAGCCCTTCAGGTTTTTAATATGTTTCTTTTCTCTTTACTAGGGACAGGTTGGTGAGGACTCTGAAGATAAACTAAGGCATACATTAAGAAATTAAGAGTTTATTTGCGATGACCAGAGTTCAAACATGGAAAACACTCTTATCAGACAATATAAATAACTTATGCTCCAGGATCTTACAGATTTTAAGCAAATATTAAAAGGCAAAAACCACAAGTGAAGGGGGCAGTGTATCAGTTGTTCTTCAGGAATTCAGATTGGTGTAGGCAGAGTAGCAAGCTGTCTTCTAGGAAAAGAATTTAATAATTTAAAGAATGTACATAAACACATCTTCAGAAAGGGTAAGAACACAGAGACTAATAGCAAAGGCAGGCAGTTGGGAGCTAGCATATCCTGTGGCATCTGTAGAACCCAAATGCCCCACTCTGATGAAAGTGGTAGCACCCAGGATATACACAACAGAATGTTCAAGTTTCATATGGTTAAATAGTTTATTTGCAGTAACCTGTAACAGAAGCCTATCTCTCTTCTTCTCTGGACCTAGAGTTTTGGGATACCTTAGTTTATCTTAGATTTTAACTTCTCCACCTAGTTATGCATTGAATCAGAAAAATTAGATTTTTCTAACAAATAGGCTTTCTAAAATGAAGTCAGTAAATTAACATAAATTATTAGTTACAATATGTTGAATTTGATATTCATGTTCTGAATGCAGTTCACACCCTTAAATAAGTATTGATAGACATCAAAGTAGATTTTGTAACAAAGATATGAACTTCTAGAAATAAAAATGATGGTAAAATCACATAGTGAAAGACTTTAGAGCAACATCCATCTCTTTGCCTCATATGAAAAAACACACCTAAAATAGAGGCCCAGAAAAGTTAAAAATAAAGGAACACAAAAAACATAATATAGTCATGATTTTGTCAGGAATGATATAAATAAAGCCAAAAAAGAATTACAGTAATACATCACTTAATAAGCATACATTCTGAGAATTGTGTCATTAGACAATTTTGTCATTATTTATACTTATATAATCCTTGGATGTGGCCATTTTAAATTATGTATTGGTGCATTGGAATCATACATCTTAATGGGGTACAAGATGAGAGAGGCATACATGCACACATCACTCAATTAGCCCTTATCCAATTCCCACCCCATTCCTCCCTTACTCCACCCTTCTCATGTTTGCCTTACTAATTGAGTTTGATATAAGTGTACATCGTGTACATTGGAGAATTTCCCTCTTTCCCCTCCCATCTCTCTCAGTTAGGTCACCTTATTTGCTCAACTGTGTTTTTTCCTTCTTCATCTGGAGTTCCTCCTATTTGCTTTTTTCTCCCTAGCTTTCACATATTAGGGAGCACATCCAATTGTTTTACTTTTTGTGACTGACTTATCTCACTTAGCCTAATATTCTTGAGTTACATCCATTTCCCCACAAATGACATCATTTTGTTCTTCTTTATGGCTGAGTAAAATTCCATTGTGCATATATCCCATCGTTTTGTAATTTATTCATCTGTTGATGGACATCTTGGCTGGTTCCATAGTTTGGCAATGGTGAATTATGAAGCTAGGAGTATAGATAGGCACGTATTCGTTTGATAGTTTGGTTTTTATTCTTTTGGGTAGATACCCAGAAGTGGTATTGGTAGATCATATAGTAGGGTCTTTCCCATTCTTCTGAGAACCCTCCATACTATTTTCCAAAGTGGTTGCATTAATTTGCAATCCCACCAACAATGTATTAGAGTTCTTACTTCTCCACATTTTGCCAGCGTTTGTTGTTGTGTTGTGTTTTGAATGATTGACATTCTAATTAGGTGGGATCTCAGGGTAGTTTTGGATGTCTCTGATTGCTAATTATGCTGAACAGTTCTCATACATTTATTGGCATTTGAATTCCTTCTTTTATGAAGTGTCTATTTAGTTCTCTTGCCCATTTTTGATTGATTATTTGTTCTTTTAGAAGTGAGTTTTTTGAGTTATCTGTATATTCTAGATATTAGTCCTCTATCAGAGGAATAGTTGGCAAAATTCTTTTCCCATTATATTGGATTTCTGTTTAGATTCATGATAATTTTTATTGCTGCTGATTGAATCAAGAACTATAGTAGCCCAGCATGGTGGTACATACTTGTAATTCCTGTATTTGAGAGTCTGTGACAGGTTTGTGGACAGTCTCAGCTACTTAGAGAGGTCTTCTGCAACTTAGTGATAACTTATTTTAAAATAAATAATACAAAATAGAGCTGGGGGATGTAGTTAGAGGTAGAATGCCCCTGGATTCAATTGCTCATACAGCAAAAAAAAAAAAAAGATATAGTAAATGTATGATGATTCATGGGGCTGCCTCTTATAATGCAACACATTGTTTTAAGTAAAATGTTTCTTAAGTAATTAGGAGTACACTCTAAAATAATGACAAAGTAATAGTATAGCCAATACATACTCCAGTAATATTTATTGTTATTATCAGGTATCACATAGTAATTACAGGTGTATATACTGTGCTTTTCCATGACTAACAGTATAGGAGAAGGTTTGCTTATACCAGCATCACAAGCATGAGTAAGATATTGCACAGCATTGTGACAGCCATGTCACCACTAGGCAACAGGCTTTTTGCAACTCCAATATAGTCTTATGGGACCACTGCTATATATATATTTCCGTCAGTGACCAAACTGTTTATATGTTCACATGATTGTATTAATGTAAAAATTTTTACAATGCTAAGAGCAAAAAGTTAACAACAAACAACTTTGTTACTATCTAGATGCCCAATAATACAGGATTACTTATAAAAATATACAAGGAATCTCAATACTTACAGATTATTTCACACATATCTCCATGTCTAAGACAGAATCAAAAGAAAACCCACATTAGGAATAAACAAAATAGTGACAACATTATAATTATTAGGACCAATCTTATAGAAGCACATTTATAAACACAGGCAATTCAGTAAGCCAGAAAGTAAATTTCCACAAATTCTAAAATAAAGAAGTGGTATATTCTCTGAAATATACCACTTTGGTATACTTGATATATTTGGTATATTTGGAAGCTGATACCAAATAGAATTAATTAATTGTGCTTTAAGAATTTAAGAATAAACAAATTAATATCAAGTTCAAAGTACTTGGGATATGAAAAAATAAAACACAAAGAGCAGACAAAAATAAATTAATACATATAACAACAGGATTTATTGTTGGTATTTTTAAAAATCAGGACTAATAAACAAATTAACAATGTTTAAAATAATCAAATAATAATCCAATTATGTAAAACAGAGAAGAAAATGGGAATATACAAAATCATAAAAAGAATAAAATGTCCATCAAAAGAGAGGAGATCATAAATTTCACCAGATACTTCTGTGCATACCTATATACAAATATATTTGAAGATATACATTAAATGCATATCTTCCTGGGAAAATAAGATATATTGAAGATCAGTAAATATAGAGAGTTCAAAGAGAGTAATTTTCATGTAAAAAATAGAAAAATGTGTCAAAAAGTTTTCCAGGATCAGATAATGTCATGTGAATATTCCCAAATACTTTAAAAGATCTCATTATTCAAATGCTACTTGAAACTAAAGACATTAAAATATAAAGAAAACATGCAAAATATTTAAATATTTGTATTGCAAGTATAATAATGATACCAAGATTTGGAAAATATTTAATACAAAAAATGTTTGTTAACCAACTTAGGAAGAACAAAGCAAACATTTAATTATCAATTAATCTAAAAATCCAAGTGCATATTAAAATTGTAATATATTATGAGTGTAATTTATCCTAAAACTGCTAAGGTAATTTAGCATTAGTAAGTGCATTTATATATCTTATTCCAATTGATCTAAAAGAAAAAAATTATATGATCTCACTATAAGTTAAAAACAAAATTGACAAAATCCAAAACCTATTTCTTGAATAAATGTACTCAATAAAAAAGGAGCATACGTACAAAGAGATAGATGTATTTTACCTGATAATATATATCCATATCCATATCCATATCAATATCCATATCCATATCCATATACATCAATCACTTCTAAAGCTCATGGCTTACCTTATAAAAATTAGTAGATATTGGTCTAATACTTCCTAGAAATGGGTATCCTATGTGCCTTCTACTTCTTAACATGTTTTTGGAAGTATGAGCCAAAAAGATTAGGCAAAGAGTAACTATCAGAGACATGCAAGTTGAAAAGAAGATGCAAAATTACACTTAAATTTCTAAGGGAAAAGAAATAAATTAGACTACTGTGTATATTTTTCTCTTTGGCAAAATGGACATTAGTGCTGATAGCATTTGGATATGGTAGTTTCAGAAAGTTGAAAGGGATAAAGGATAAAAGACAGTCACATTTAGGACATGCTCTCTTTTGTCATAGGATACCTGATCTTCTATTCTCCTTGAGCCTAACTTAACAGTCATGTGAATTTCATGGCCCAATAAATTAGACATTATTTGCTTATTAGCACAAAAGTATATCATTTACTTTTTTGGCACTGAACATTGAACCTAGAGGTGCTCTCCCTCTAAGTAACACTTCCAGTTTTATTTTATTTTTATTTTGAAGCAGAATTTCACTAAAGTTGCTGAGGCTGGCCAGGAACCTGCAATCCCCCTGTCTCAGTCTTTCAAGTACCGGGATTAGAGGTGTGGGCCTTCACTTCTTGCTTCATTTACATATTTTAACATTACCAAATTAATCATGGATACTAAGCTATAGTAGAATGGTTAATATTCTCAGACTTCTCTTGAACCTATTTGTTCTAATTTTCCATGGTTCATGTATTTCTAATTTCCCATTATGTGACTGTAGCAACTCTCTTACCATTCTACTACGTAGAGAATTAATAAAGAGACAAACAATGTGGACAAGTAAAAACATCTTAATGAACTGCTTACCAGATCATTTTTAAAAAGTTGAGCCATAGCTCACCCTGCACCCTTTCTTTTCTTTTCTGGGAGTTTGTTTTATTATCTGTGAAATTATCCTCAGTTTCATACTGACACTGTTTATATGGTCTGAATGAAAATAATATTGACATCATGAAATGGAAAGCTCTATATAAATGAGATATATTATTTTTACAAAAATGAATTATTTTGGAAAAAATAGGAACATAACTACTTAAGGGGTAGAACACAGCAGCTGTTGAATAGTACACTTATAGAACCACAGTACAATTTGGAAGAAGGCTCAGAATCTGGTGGCTAATTTTGTTTTTCAAAATGAAATTACTGAGAGAATTTAGCTCTGCAGCCCAGAACAATTATCTTAATAGGAATTGGCCAGGGAACAAGGATTAATAACCTCATCTCTCTCAGGATCTGGGTCTAAATTTGATACATAAAAATAAGCAGATTTACACATTACTCAGATGGAACACAGATTAATGATACTTATATTACATTCCCCAGTGACCAAATCTTCCTCCTTATTTTTTGATCCCACAATTTGTTTTGATTTCTATTTTCCTATAGGTGGAGAATAAACCATTTTACTATTGGCTTAACACTGATCAGATTCTGAAAGCCCATAACCTTAAAACAATTAATAGATAAAATGTGAACTTCAGAATAGCAGCAAAGATATAAGTGGGTAATTCTCATTATCTTTTTCCCCTCTGTCTCTGGATAGAGTTATGTAGTCTCAGGTAGAAATTTTCTATTTTCATCCTACCACGCCAGTATCAATTTCATTAACTGCATGATACTCAAGAGATCAAGGGCAAATTCAATTTTGAGAAGGAAACTGGATAAATTTCACCAGGCAAAATTGTATTAGAATCAAATTTGATTGGGTGTAAACTTAACATTTATAGATAAGAAATTCTTAATTGCATTATGTATGAAACAATTATTAATATCATTCCATAACTGAAGCCTTCAACCTGATAAGACCTTCCCTCTTTTTATTACAAATAGATCGTTTTTTCCACGTAACCCAGTTGTGCATACATTTAAAAAATATTTCAGCATAGCACTAAGATTATACACATGATTAACTAAATAAAAAAGCAGGAATTAATGTAGTTTGGTGGATATGTTTCTTTAATTTAGAACAAAAATATGGGTGATAATAGTTATACCTTCCAAGATTGTGGAATATTTATTTGCGTGCATGTGCAGGCACACACACACACACACACACACACACACACAAACACACACGTATGTGTATATGAATGTTCAAGAGAATAACCATTGTCTCTATGATTTTAGATACTGGACTTTATTTTTCTTCTCTGAATAGAGGTAATAGAATCATGAGGCTCAAATCAAAGGAGAAAGAGAGAAGACAAACCTAATCTAGATAAAATCCTTACTAGTCACCAATTGTCCTAGTTCCTACACATTTCCATGTGAAGAAATTGCACTTACTGATGCCTGTACTTATATGATCTACAAAAGGACAATACATTCCCTGCCACAGCAAATCTTAAGGCTCTGGCTTGTATGGTTGTATGGTTGCTGTATTTTCAGCAGCCTAGACCACTGCTTGGCCACAGGAAAGCCCTGAATTTTTATCTGGTCATGTAGTATGAATGATAAATTGACTTATAAAAGTCAAAATCTATTGAGGCTTGGCATTGTTTCTAAGCATAGTACAACGATTACCCTATATTTATGGTTAATACTCCATTGGTCATTATAAAAGTAAAGTAAACACTTAGGTTAAAAGGTAATAGAAAACATAATTGGAATTATAAACACATAAAAATAAGTGGAACTAGAAGAATACAAATGACAGAAATAGCATTCAAAACATTGGCAATCGATCTATTTTCCCAGAGAAAGTATAATAATTTGTAAATAGCCTTTCTAATAAACACAAAATATCTCCTGAAATACAAAGAAATTCATTTTAATCTACTTTCAAAAATTTACAAAAAGTTTTATAGGTATTTTATTGCTCATCTTGCTACATATGTATGTGCTGAAGAAAGGTAAGGATCATTACAATTTACAACACACTAATAAATTTAGCTTAGTTCCACTTGTTAACAGAATGGAGTGAGAGTTGACATATGGGACATTTTTATATTCTTTGTTACATATTTATAAAATATACTTATTTTATTAAGAAGTATCTGTTTTTCTTTGTTAGAGGTAAAATAAAGCCTAAAATAAAATAAGAACATCGTAAAAGAGAATGTGCAAAATTTCTTGTTACATACCTAAATTTTTGAATTGCATTTGGATGCCCACAGCCAAATGTTGAAAGAAAAATCTTAGATACTATTGAAAAATGTACTATTGAAAAAATCCAAAAACTTTCAGAAATTATTGATTTTCTAATGTATAAGTACCCAGTTTTATATTCCTATTCACCTTGCAAATTCAGCCAATGATAACTGGTTATTTTTAAGAAATAGGTTTTGTTTATATTTCTAATATCTCATCCTTCCTCAGATAACAAATACAATGGAGATTAGGTAAATATATGTGAAAATAATTCAGTGAATTTACTCTATTTTATGAGCACAGTTGCTCTTTTACATCAATATCATAAGTAAGTAACACTCTGTAAGGTCAAATAATGAGTTACTCCTACTGGCACTGGCAAGCCTTCAGTAGTATTAAAATTTGGCATCACACTTGAATGAGATTTATTCTTAAGTAAGTGAAATCTGTTTCTAATCTTTGGGAGAATATGAAAAAAAGCAATTGCTTTTATTAACTAATGATTCCCCTGGATCTAGAATCTGAGAGTGGATTTTAATAATATTCTATCTTCTCATTTGTTTGCTTTGTTTTGTTTTTTAAATTTTTTAAATTTAGGCTCTTATTTTTAATTTTTATACTTTTATTGGTAATTTGTAATTATGCACCATAGTGTGATTCAAAGTGACAGTCATACTTTCACACATCAATTAATCTAATTCCCTTCACATCCAACCCTGCTCCTCCCTCCTCCTTCCACACACATGTTAGAAAATCATAGTGATGCATTCATGTGTAGATATAGCATTATTTGAACTGCTCCCTTCCTCAAGTATTGCTTTCCCTCTCCCACCAATACCCTTCCACTATTCTACTTTTCTCTCCCCTTCATCCAAAGTGTTTGGTATTCTGTAGCACTTCTGAAAAAAAGCAACATAGCTTTCAGCATAGGCCTGAAGATTTTACACATGCTCAATAATTTTGCCTTATTCATTACTCCAAAATCATCCAAAGCAGAACACTAGCAAAGCAGTCTTTGCAATGGTATCTTATTTTAATGGAACTTTATTTCACATTCTATTTTTACAAATCATACTATAGAGTTAGGAAAGAGGCAGATGTACTATGCAACTAATTAAGTTAAGCTGCAAAGTTTCTCCCACCCTCTTTGCTACTGGAGATTGAACTCAGGAGCATGATACCTCTGAGCTATACTACCAGCTCTTTTTATTTTTTAATTTTTGAAATAGATCTTACTAGGTTACCAAAGGTCTTGCTAAGTTGCTGAGGCTGTACTCAAAATTGAGATCTTCCTATCTCAGCCTCTTAAAGTACTGAGATTACAGATATGCACCATCATCCCTGGATAAAGCTGAAAGGTTTTATGCACATAGGCTTCTCTTAGTCCTGGATATATATGTGAGATGTTTCTGGATAAAAAAATAAGCTAGAGTATACCTAGAAAGCATTTCTATGCAACTATTTCTCAAATGTTGGATAAACAAACCTCAAAACCAAGGTATCTATATCTGTAATGATTTGTTTCCCCATTTAAAATGTATATTCATATTCGACTTTTTGCCTAATTTTGAAGTTATAATTTATTTTTCTTTTTTACCCAGTGTGAGCCTTGGGACCTGGCAGTAACCTTGTGCACCCAGTGTACAGCCCTGGATATGGCAGTAATGCTGTGCACCCAATGTGTGCCTTGGGACCTGGAGGTAACTGTGTGTGACCAGTGTGTGCCATGGTACCTGGCAGGCTAGTCCAGTTGGAACCTCCAGAGACACAGGAAAGGTGCTCAAGGTACTATACCTGAACAGGGCCACAGGGGGTTGCTCCAAGACAACTTTGGACACCCTCTGCCCCTGCAGGAAGGGAAGCTCAGTGCAGAGAGTGCAGAGGCAGACTACAGGCTGGAAAAACACAGAACCCGGGACCTGCACAGAACTCATAAACAGTGACACATGACACTTTAACACCTAAACACAAAGCTGTCAGAGGCAAGAGAGGGGCCCAAACACTCAGAGAGTGGGTTAAGAAGCTGACAATAGGGTACAAAGCAAATAAGAGACATTGGAATATACTCCAAAAGCTACTACAGCGATCAGACATTCAGATATTAAACGGGCCCAGCCCCATATTCGTAAATTAGCAGGACTTTCTTTTTCCTTTTATTTGTGTATTTTATTTGTTTTGTTGTTTTTATTTTGCTTTTTTGTCTCACATAGTAGCTAGATCTTTTTTCCACTTTCAGATTAATGCTGATGATGCTCCCAGCTTCAATGATAAATGAAACATGGACTTACATTCCAGATCATCCCATACTTTATCCAGCTGTTTGGGAACAATGGGAGATCACTGTCTTTAGTAACAACTCACAATTGGTGGGACTTCTTGCTTTGAATTTTACACCCATTGCAGAAACTTTTAAATTATTCTGGACAAAGAATTGGTGTTGGGGCCAGCCCGACAGCGGTGG
Source organism: Muscardinus avellanarius (assembly GCF_963383645.1). Taxonomy (NCBI): domain Eukaryota; kingdom Metazoa; phylum Chordata; class Mammalia; order Rodentia; family Gliridae; genus Muscardinus; species Muscardinus avellanarius. The sequence goes on from NC_137799.1 coordinate 43,603,428, forward strand.
GGCTGAGAGGATGGTAAATGCTGATGGCTCAAAAAGAAGCACACAGAGCCGGGTGTTGTGTCAAGCAGGAACTCGTTAATTTTTCTCAGGCAACCCAATTTAAAGCAAATAACTGCAAGGGGGATTTCCAACAGGAAACTATTCTAACCTATCATGCTAAAGGTCACTCTTGCATGTGTAAAGCACATAACTTGTAGCCAATCATTATACAATGCATGAGGGGTTCATGAGCATTGAAGCATTATTTGAGCCAATAAGGCTCAACATTAACAAATTGGGCTAGCGGGGGCAAGGGGAGTGGTTACGCCCTCTATATCTGCTCGGCGCTACATGTTGCTGATTCATCGGAAGTTCTCGTGATTTTGTCAGGCGGTTGTGCAGACCCCAACACGCTCGGTGCAATATGTAGCTGATTCATCAGAAGTTTTGTCAGGTGGTTGAACAGACCCCAACAAATTGGTACACCCTTATGTTTTTCTAAAAATGTCAAGAAGATGGTATGTCTGCAGTTGACACCCATGGTATTGCAGACAAGTACAAAGACTGATAGTAATTGTGCTGTTAAAGGTGTGGTCTTCTGGGGCCCTGGTTACACAGGGAAAGAAGATAAAAATGTTAGCCCACCAATAATTTGTTTACCTTGTTAAGCTGATTTAACATGTAGAAATTCTAGTGTTATTTGGAGGAAGTGTCTTACTAAAATACCTATTTTTCATGATATTACCAATACCTTGTTTATTAGAGACTTGGGACAAAGTGTGTCCTCGGAAAAAATGAGAACATTTTTATTCAGCAGAAGTGCACAATCTACATCTAAAAAGTACTCACATTAAGAGGCTGATAGTCAATGATGGGTAGGATTTCCTTGGGACAAGAAAATCTAAGACAGGATATACAGCTTATAACTCTGTATTGTCCAAAGATGGTTAATCCTTGATTCTGGAAGGAAACAACCTAAGACAGGCACAGTCTTCTTTGAAAGGGGGAATTGTGGGGAGCCATTAAGGTTTTCCCCTAAAAGAATATTTCTGACTGTCCTTTTCCCAGAGTCAATAAGGTTTGGGGTCATGGAAAGTTCAAAGTAAAAGGTCTGAGAGAAGCTCAGGTGGTGATGTTATGAGGGATTGATTGACCTGACTGTTATGTGCTCAGGTGGTGATGGCATGAGGGATTGATTGACCTGAGATTGATATCGACCCAGGAATAGACTGGCAATTCTCCCATGCTTGAATTAAAATTCTTTGAATTAAATTCTTAGAATTGAATTCTTTCATCCTCACTCCTCTCTTCAGAACCTGTACTTTTGCTGGCTGGCTCCGGCAGGTGGTAGCCCTTAAGGGGAGATTCTGAAACTGAGATCCAGTGAAGGACACCACTGAATAAAAAAGGAGTGTGCTCAAAGACTTTTGCCGTCTGGCTCTGGCAATTACTCCAGCTCCTCCCCCATCACACAACCCTCACCACTGCTGACACTTCTAAATTTCTACGAGTAAGTATGGATTAGACATAATACCCACAAAAATGCCATGATATAAGAAAAACCAAAAGCACAGTCAATAGCATAAAGAAGTCTTGAAAACTTCCAATAAATCTGCAACATACAGCACCAAGTGGATATGGAGGGCAGAACTACTCTCCTTGCCCCCACTAGCCCAATTTGGTAATGTTGAGCCTTATTGGCTCATATAATGCTTTCGTGCTCGTGAACCCCTCATGCAAAGGATAATGATTGGCTGCAAGTTATGTGCTTTACATATGCAAGAGTGACCTTTAGCTTGATAGGTTAGAATAGTTTCCTGTTGGAAATCCCCCTTGCAGTTTTTTGCTTTAAATTGGGTTGCCTGAGAGCCGGGCGAGGTGGCACATGCTTGAAATCCCTGCGCTTGGGAGGCTGAGACAGGAGGATTGCACGGGTTCAAAGCCAGCCTCAGCTACTTAGTGAGGCTCTCAGCAACTTAGTGAGACCCTGTTTCCAAATAAAATATAAAAAAAAAAGGTCTGGGAGTATAGCCTGGAGGTAGAAAGGCTCTGGGTTCCACCCCCAGTACCACACACACAAAAATAAAATTGGGTTGCCTGAGAGAAATAAACGAGATCCTGCTTGACACGTCTCCCGGCCCATGTGGTTCTGTTCGGGCCGTCAGCACTCTCCTTCCTGCTCAACCCCACCGCTGGTGGTCTGTACCTCTCAGTATGGTGCCCCAAAGTGTCTCTCTTCGATGAGACGCTGACAGGCCAATCGGTCTTTGGGTGAGTGTCCCCTCATAAGGTATGGGGAAGTCCAGTTCTAAACCTGACCCTGCCCTAGAATCCCTTTGACTCTTTCTCAAGAGCCAAGGACTTGATCTCACTGATAACCAAACCACCCAGGCCTGGGGGTGGTACCTTTTAAAATCTGCCCCGTGGCTCCCCAAAAGTAATTTTTTTCATGGGGATACCTGGGATCGAGTTGAGGGACTGGTTAGGCGAGCCCAGACAGAGCAAGGGGAGATCCCCTACCTGGGAGTTCTCCCCACCATCTTAGTGCTTAAAGGTTTTTTTCTCTCACAATCCTCGAAGAAACTCACTGACCGTGGCCCCAAGCCAGCGAAAAAAGGGGCCGCTGGGCATACACCCCCTCCGGTCCCAAAGCCCCTAAGAAACCTCCTGATCCCTCCAATCCCTTTGGGGACGCTAAGGGCTCCCCACAGCCCCTTTTCCCGGCCAATTCCTTCTCCATACCCTCAGCTCCACCGCCATATGAGGGTGAAGGGGGAGCCGGAGGAACTGTGGACCTCTTTTCTGTCAATATGAACCCGGAAAAAAAATGCCCTGCAGCCTGGTACCCCTGGGAACCACAAGACCTAAAAGAACTTAGAAGGGCTATGGCAGAGGACGGGCCTAATTCACCTTGGGCAGACACCCTTAGAGAAGGATTAGCCCATCACACGCTTGTCCCGTGCGACTAGAGAGACCTCACTAAGGCTAAGCTCCCTGGGGCTCTTTTTCTTAAGTGGACAGCGTATTTTCAGGAGGAGTATAAAATTCAGGGTGAACAGAATCAAGCGGTTCAGCCTGTTATACCTCTAAATTGTGGCATGCTCTCTGATACAGGCAATCAGTTCACCACTTGCCTCCAACAGGCAGCCTTACCCTCTCCCTACCAAGACCAGGTACGGACAGCCGCTTTGACAGCATGGAGGAAATTAGATGAAGGGCCTACTAAAGCCCCTATCGCTGGGATAACCCAAAAAAGCAAAAATACAGAAGTCAATTAATGAGACATCCTTAAGGCAATTTAATCCCACACTGCCTTTAATTTTATGTGTTTTCATGGGAAGCACCCTATGCTTGGCTCTTTGGGCCCAGATGGAAGAGCCCATTCATTGGATTCACCTTGCTATAGGAGGGGCGCCCCGGGTCTATGCAATAATTGACCAAATTGCTGATTGCATAATTAAAGGAAGGGACATTGCAAATGGTCTGTTTGGAATAGACCCTTATGAAATAATAATTCCATACTGGCTGTCAGATTTCACTTGGCTACAAAGAAACAATGCAAGGATAGTGATTGCTCTAGAGGGGTTCCTCGGCAACCTGTATTGCCCCTATGGTCCTTACAGGTGGATGAGCTCCTACATACGATTAGAATGGAGACCCCCAAAAATATTTTTTTTAACTCCTAATCCGAGTTTCTACTCCATTTTCGCTGATGGGGGTCATGTGGAGGCCTCGGTAATCATCTACCCTCCCTTCATTAATGGTGATGATCCTCAACCTGTACACACAATATCTCATCCAATAGAGGGCTCACCCCATTTAAAGAGCTTTTTGCCATGACTTTAGCTTTACAAACAATACAAGAACCTATAAATTTATTTTCAGATAGCCTATATGTGGTCAACCTGTTGCCTCTTTTGATGGAAGCTTCACAAAGTGCCCCATTTGGGCCTACTTGCATGAAATCCAAATCTCCTACACATTTCCTGGCTTCCCAGGCCTTCGTCTGAAACCTGGCCTTCTCTGCTTATGCCACCATTAGCACCAAGGCCATCTGGGGTACTCCCGACCACAAGACCACCTGGGCTGCTCTTGACTCCAAGACTATCTGGGTCTCCTTTTGCTCCAAACCCATCTACTGTCTCCATCATGGCCATCAATGGCCCCACCTTCATCACAGCCACTGCTTCTTCCTTCCTTTCATCCATCTTCCTTTCTTCCAGGACATGATCTCTCTGGGCCATACTTTACACATGCCTTTACAGCCAAACTGCAAATCTTTAAAATTTCTCTGATTTAATTTATGCTCCCCAAAATCTGTATAATTTGCTGAATGCAGACATCAATATCCATAATGGATTTTGAATATTTTGCTGTTTTGAGATTTTTTTCTACCATTTTTATTTTTATTTTTTTGGTGGTACTGGGGGTAGAACCCTGAGGCTTTCTACCTCCTGGCTATACTCCCAGACCTTTTTTATATTTTATTTGGAAACAGGGTCTCACTAAGTTGCTGAAAGCCTCACTAAGTAGCTGAGGCTGGCTTTGAATCCGTGCGATCCTCCTGTCTCAGCCTCCCAAGTGCAGGGATTACAAGCGTGAGCCACCATGCCCATCTTTTTCTACCAATTTAATCAGCTCATCGTCTTTAAGTTTGGCCTCATACAAAGTTTCATGACAGGAGCAAATTGTTGTTAAGTTTTCTGCCAAAGTGTAACACACATGGTCTCTACTCCATTTCCCTATAGAGTCACCTTTGCCCTCCATAATTTCCTGAGCAAAAGCTCTCCTGTCTGCCTTTCTAGCCACATTCTGGCCCTTCTGCTTTCCTCTTACAAACCATTTCTAAAGAGTCACAATTCACATGGTCAGGCTTAGCTATTGCAGCAGTCCTACTCCTGGTACATTTAATTGTATCTGACAGCCTTCTTGCAGCCATAATCTAAACATCTGACAATATAATTTAGAGGAAAGATTTATTTTCTTAAAGCATTGGGTTCAGGCCATGTGAAGCCAGAGACCGCAGATTTCAAGATACTGTAGAGGAAGAGTACATAGGCTGTGTTCACATCATGAAGGCTGGAAGGAAAATAGGAATAATAATAAGAAGAACCCTTTATAGAACCCTTTATATATGCCCCAATGCTTCAACCCCAGGGTCCCACCTCCAGCTACATCCTACCAGCCTACTGGTACCACACAGGTAAATTTGTTGCAATAGATTTATCCAGTTCTGGGATTACAACCCTCATAACTCAATTATATCAGTGCCAAACACCAATTTATGAGCTCTTCAAGAGGCTAGTCTATATCTAACCATAAAAGTAACTGTCTGACCATTTCTAATCCAGGATACACTTGTATCTTGTCTATCGCTGCTCTAGGTATCACCTTTGTTTTACCTGACCATACAACTCCTAGGAATTTAACAGAATACTTAGCCCTAGAACTTGTCTTAACTGACAGTCCACCTTCATACCTGGAAAGTGACTCAGAGACTGCTTCTAACTCTGTAAAAAATCAGAGCTTAGAATAATATTAATATAATTATATGACTCGATAGCCTCAAGCTTCCATTAAGAGACTGATTCCTGTGCCACCAGACCATGACACAAGGTGAGACTACGCTTCCTGGGGCAATAATAAATAGGTTCACTGGCATCCTTCTAAGGTAAAAGCAAACCGTTCTTGGTTTGTAGAGTAATGTCAATGGAAAAAAAAAAAAACATATTTGCCAAGTCTACAATGTAGTGGACCTGTCCCAGTTCATGCAACAGAAAATCTATTAGCTCTGAAATGCTTGTGTCCACGGAATGCCAGGGTGGTGTCACTTTATTTAGCTCCTGATAGTCCACTGTCATATGCCAGAAACCATCAGGCTTTTGCACTGGCCACACAGGAGAGTTGAATGTACTATGAGTTCGGTGAATTACGCTTGCCTCTTCTAGCGTTAGTATTGTTTGTCCAATTTCCTCATGTAACTTGTACTGGCATACTTTCACAATGTACATGGCTTTAAGAAGTTGTAAGGGAGAATACTGAGGATGTTCCCTAGTTATAGTCTTTACCTCATGCACCCATAGCTGAAATTCTCCGATGGTTGTTTGCATAGTCAGTTTCTTAAACATTCCCTACCCCAGGATATAATGAGCTATGGGATATGTAATACATATTATACTGCTCATTAGGCAAATGTCCTATTCCCAAAGTTACCAGGGCATGCTATACTGTGATGAGACAGACTCATATCAACCAATCCCAGGATGCATTGTACATTGTGGGGGGATCAGTAAATAGTTCCACACGTGGCCTCAGGTCAGCAGTTACCTCACTAACCCAGTACCCTCACTGAGTCTTTAACTACCTTTTGGCTACTGCCACTGTGTCAGTCCAGAGCATCTGCCCTCCACTAGGTATCCTGTCTTTTCCTTCTGCTAGGACATTACCTCATCTCAATCCTCTGGCAGGGTCTACACCTCCAGATATTTTTATCTGGAGGTGTAGAAAACACAGGGAGAAAAGGTACCACATTCCTTCCATCCTGGGCTATTCCTCCCAGAACTGCTCCTCCAGAAGAGCATGGGGGGCATTCATCTTATCCTGCCAAAGATATCAGTTTCCAGGTGTTCTATCATAGGCCAGTTGTGGTTGCAGGGGAGGTTTTAGTGGTGAGATCCCCAGCAAAAAAAGTGCAAGTGTAGTTGCCATTTGGAGGACTAGCAGCCAGCCACTTTATTCACAGGCCTGTCCTTCATATAGGATTCTGGACCAAATTTGTCACATGTTCATGGCAGTATGATGTGTGCATGTGTGTTATGTTTTATCGTGTCATGCTTACATAACCGTATTCACATCTATGGCTATGTGAGATGTGAGATATGTGCAAATCTACAGCTATTCAGGGTCATGTCTTTACCCCTGGCTTGTACTTCCTCTTGGCCCCTCACAGAAAGTAATATATAAATTAGTTCTTTTCTAACAGGTAGAAATAGCTTTGCAAAGAACCATAAGCATATATTCCCAGCAAAAACAAAGCTAATGTAAATGCCCCAAGTGGGAGAATAGAATGAATGTAAATGGGCTGGATCTTAGAGAGCTGAGGGCAAAGTAGTACTCAGAAAGACTGGAGAGAGAGTATTCAGACTTATGGGTTCATCTACTGTCTGATTTACTCTGTTATATGCTCTGTTCTAAGCAAATTGCCTGGAAAAGCCCAAAGAGGACATTAAGCAGTAAAAAGACATAATCTGATTTATGTTTAAAAATAACATCTGGCTGCTTTGTGGCTAATATTCTCCACAAATAAACATGGGATTTGTAGACATTATCATGACTATTATGTACTATATTAGTAAATTAATAGAAATTTTAATATTATTAGTGCTTCTTAAACTAATTAATACTAAGTATGTGGAAAACTCAGTATAAAAATTTGGAACAGATACTGAAAATAAAATTAAAATATAAATTAAATCAAGTAACACTGGACCCGTTCCTGAACACCTGTAAATCCAGAACGCTGATATAAGAGGATTCCAGTTTTGATGTCAGCCTCAGACAGTTAGTGAGACCATCAGCAACTTAGAAATACCCTCTTTCAAAATAAGAGATAAAAAGGCATGGTGGTATAACTCAAAGGTGGAATGACCCTGAGTTCAACCCCCAGTACCAAAAAGAAGAAAAAAAAGAAAAGAAGATTTAAACTATACTTACTTAACTTGAATAATGTATTGTCTTCATATTAGCAAATAATTTTGATATTTGGTACTTATTTTACAGGTTAAAATATCAATAAGAAAAAATATTTACATGTACTTTTTATAAGTCTAAGATCACAGTGTCTGGGATACCTTATTGCACTTTTAAAGCTAAAGAGCACAATGATTATAAGTTATATTTAAATATTAAAAATCAGTGTTATTGTTTAACTTTATAAAGCAAGTTTATCAGTTTCACAAGATTTTTTTCTACATAGAAAAATGTATAATGTTGACAGGAGATGAATAAAAAATATCAGCAATATACACTATTTTGCAAATGGGAGGGTGAACTAAGTGTAGAGTCTGCACTGAGATAAACAGATGAGCTGTTATTTTCTGTTTCAATGTACTTTACTTAATTGTCAGTCTGTGAGCAGTAACATAATGGACTAGAGGTATTTTAGGTGGTGAAATGTGTGTACAGTATTTGATAGTATCTAGAAGAAAACAGACAAATAAAAACAGTTGACTATAGCAGATGTGAACGAACCTCCACCCTCTTCTTGCTTATGTAATAGAACCAAAGGGCTAAATTTTTATTCTGACAATAAAAGATCCTAAAGTATATACATTTATATGTGGCTGTAATATATATCATGTTCCCAGTCTTCCATGAACACAATACTCTGGTACATCACTCTAGGGAATAGTTCTGGAAGCTATGATAACATTGAATCAAAGATCAGAATTTACTTTCTCAGAAATTATAGTAAACATTTTTTAAAAATTCTATCTCATTTTCAGTAGCAATAATTTTAATCAATCATGGTTTCATTATATAAAGGGTAATTTTGAAAAATACATGATTATATTATAATTACATGCTTTAATATAATTAAAAATTGATTTTCTTCTTACTAAAGCTATCAAGACATATGTGTATGGGTGTGCGCATGATAAAGCTTCACTGTACATTTATAATCATATACTGTGATAAGGTAAACTTATTCAGCTCTCAATAATTAAAATAAAATTGCATTTATCTGTCTCTCAAACCTTAACCTATTAGAGCACTGTTATTGTTTTGTGATTCAGCCCATGCTCTCTGTGCTCATAGTTCTGATATTACCAATCTCCCTAAAAAATCCACATTCAAAGTGATGGATAACTCATTGGAAATAGCCATCCTTCCCGAGGAGTAAAAGTAAAATATTAAATCTATCATTATGAAAAAAATACTTTTCTCTAATATTCCAACAGGATTTATTATTATCTCTTCCTTCAGTAAATGAAGATATAACAAAAACTAAGACATTTTCTTACTGCTATATTCCAATGAATAAATAAGAAGAAACTACACTAAATAAATGGTTGTATTTCCTACTCCCTTTTTAATTTCCTCTTGCCTTTCTGCAGACCAAGACATAGTTAAAGAGTAATTAATCACATGATATTCTTATCCTGACAGCACTGTCCTCCTCTCCTGACTACATTGATTGCCTTGTTGCCAAGCCTCTTTCTGCCACATCCTCTGGCTTATAATATCTTTCTCGGTAATTGTCCACACTATCAATTATTTAGCACAAACAGTATTCTATATCCATTCAAGAATGATTTAGAAGAGAAGTCAATAAACAGAAGGTCCATTAATACCTATGTTAAAATGGAGGATAGCAGAATTATTATAATCTACCTTGTTCATTATTATAAAAGAAGCTATCAAAAACCAGTTTGAGATCATTTGTAATGGTAAAGCATCAACACTGGTTGTGAATGGTCCACACTTATAATACCAATACTTGGGAGGCTGACAAAAGCATCATAAGTTCAGCGATAAGCAGACAGCAATTTAGCAAGACCCTCAGTAACTTATTATGAACCTGTTTCAAAATAATAACGTCTGGGGGTACAGCTGAGAGGTAAAATGCCCTTGGGTTCAACCCCAATACCAAACAAAAACAAACAGTAAAGCACCATCAGCCCAAGGTAGCAAGTGGGAATAGATTTTTAGAGAGGATTAAGTTCATCCTCTGATAAGAGAGACTTCTGGAGTTTCAGGTTTTGATAGATCATGAGAGCCATAGAATCACAACATCTTAGTCATTTTCTTTATTTAATGGTTTTCAGTTACTGATACTCTAAAAGTTTTTTTTTGGGGGGGTGGGAGGAGATAAAAGGTCACATAATTAAGGATATTTCTAAAGAATAATCTAGATAAAATTAAAATTTGCTAAAAACTCCTTTGAATAAACCTCAGCCTTGAATTGCTTCTTAATATATTGGAAAGGTACAATGAGACAGAATCTTCAGTTACCTAAGCAAGCAGTTTTTCTCAGAATGCACAAGTAAATATTTCAGGTTCTTTTAAGTGTGTGTGTTCAGACTTTTCTTTCAAAGCGTCACCTCTAAAGAATGTTATTATTGCTCCTTTCTACCACCAAATATCAGGTTTCCATTCTGGTGAGTTCATTGATTGTGGAATTTATAGCATGACAATTGGCCAACAATTCCGACTGCCCTGAATGGTCCCACCAGGCAATGGAGTGGAAGGGAAGTACTGAATCATTTCCGACACTACAGAGGGCATATTTGATAACAAAGACTCAGCACCCTTGAGAGTCACATGGCAACTTACATTCTTCATCCTTCATTTTATGTGAGCCTAAAAAGAGATTTGGGTGGCTGGCTTCATTTAGCTGTGTCTCCCTTAAAGAAGGAAGGCTAAAGTTTAGACAGATGAGAAAATATGTTAGTGTCATTTATAAAATAACTAAAAATCACTTTCATAGTCTAGAATAGTAAGGATACGACTGCTTTGAAATGTCTCATGAGCATGTAGAATTATAAATGCCAGTATACAATATGTGTAATTATGCAAAATGACTTTAAGATTTACTGTCTGGTCCAAATAATTAACAATAATTTGATCTTGGTTTTCTTTATTATTTGTTTCAGTGGCAAATCTGATTTTGTTTACAACTTCATATGATGCCTTAATGCAATTAAATACAGGAATATACATCCTTGCAATATAAAAAGCAAAAGTAAATTAACAGTTTATGATTCCATAACTCCACATATATAGAAACATGATATTTTTGGACCTATTTTATATTTTTTTTGGAAACAGGGTCTCTTAAGCCAGTGAGGCTGGCTTTGAACCTTCTCCATCCTCCTGTCTCCGCCTCCCAAGCGCGGGAATTACAAGTGTGCGCCACCACGCCTGGCGAAACATGATACTTTAATAATAAAGTTTTGCTTTTCTTCATGTTGGTATACTTATTAAAATTTCAAAATATGAATTTTCTGATCATATTATATCAAAAGACCTAAATTTGAGGAAACATACTTTGTCTCTTTTTATCTACTTTATTTTTTCCCTCTACGCAAGCTGTAAATCATATTAAAATGTAATAATGGAAAATAAAAAGATTCCACTTGCTCACATGGCAGTCCCCATAATATATTTTGTTCTTCCTTTTCCAAAAATTTTAGGCATGAAAGGAAATAGGACTAAGAAATTATACCATTTAAAAAAATACAAAACAATAGCAGGAACACAACACTTTCACCTTGACCACCAATGCCATTTCTAACTGGGTGGTGTCAGCTAGTAGAGAAGCTTAGTTCCTGTCCTCATGTATATGGGTTTTTGAATGATATTACATGTTTTCCAGAGTATTTAACTATAATATAATGATGAATATAATGATTAAACCAGAATAATAATTAAAAAATAAAACCTGTATGATTTGAGGGATTGATTTCAGAGAAACACACTTAGTGAGACAGAGTCCACATCTAAGACACCTCTATCTTTCAGCATTTTAAAAATATTGAGTTCATATTCCCCAAAGGAAAGCAAAGACTTTTTTTTTTAGAAGATACCACAGCTTTTTATGTCTTCTTTTTGATAAGTAGGCAAGGGGTTCCATAAAAACTGTAAAGGATGCTGACTTCAGATAATAGAAATTCAAAGTTGTCTGTATACATATGCTTGCTACCATCCAGGTTTGCGAATGAATCAAGAATGTGCTAATTTTTACCAACAGAGGGAGTGTAGTCATCCTTGGGTTAGTCATTAGGGAAATAGGAAATTCAAACTAGTTTTATGCTATAGTATGCTTGAAATAAAAACTGAAAAGAATTCTATTAGGGTTTTTACCACCCTTGTATAAAGAAGAAAGAGTTCTACTACAGTAAAACATAGGAGAAAAAAATATAATGTTGGTCTGGGAAATTATTGGGTTTTTTTTGTTTTTTTAGCTTTGATATTAGAAATTCAAGCAATAAAAGCAAAAATAGCCAACTGGGATTATATGAAAATAAAAAGCTTCTGCAAAGTAAAGGTAATTAACAGGGTAAAGGTGCCACCTATGAGTTGGGAGAAAATATTTGCAAGCTATGCTTCAGATAAGGGTTAGCATTCAAAATAAAAGAGAAATTTAAACAACTCTATAAAAAGAAGACAAATATTTCAATTTGAAATAAGCAAGGAACCCAAATAGATATTTCTTAAAGAATATATACAGATTACTAACAGATACATTTAAAAATAATCACCATCATTAAAAAGTAAGGAAACATAAAACTATATTTAGCTTTCACTTCAGACCTATCAGAATGGCTATTGCCTAAAAGACTGAACCCCACAAGCTTTGGTGAGAATGTGGACAAAAGGTAGCCATTTTATAGAGTTGGTGGGAATGTAAATTAGAACAGCCACTATAAAAATATAAATATCCCTCAAAGATTAAAAATATAATTGTTGCCAAGAATGTTGGCACATACCTGCAATCCCAGGACTTGGAAGGCTGAGATAGGAACATAGATCAAAAGTCAGACTCAGAAAATTAGCCAGACCTTCAACAATTTAGTGATACCCTATTTAAAAACAACAAAATCGGGGGGGGGGGGTGCATGCTTATAATACCAGCATTCATGAAGTTGAAACAAGAGGATGGGATTCACAGACAGCCTCAGCTACTTATTTTGGCCCTTTGCAACTCAGTGAGACACTGTTTCAAAAAATAAAGAATAAAAAATAGGGCTGGGGGTGTAGCTTGGAGGTAAAATGCCTGCTGAGTTCCATCCCCAATACTGTAAAAAAATAAAAAAATAGCAGGTAGGCTAATTAAAAATTCCATTTTATATTAATAAATATCAACACAGAATTCATGATTTTTCCCCTTCTATCTCCTAATGTCTTCCCCTAACGTATTCCTTGTATCTTCCTCATTTCAACAATTTCTACCATCCAGTAAGTTCTATTCTAAAACCAACGAATGCTCACTACCATCAAATCCCACATCTGTGACTTCAGTAACCACAAATATTTTGAATTGTTTGCTTCCTTCCATGTCCATAGGTACTGTCCAGGACAAAATGGCTCTTATTACATTTCTGAATACTGTAACATTCTCTTTATGGAGTCATATTATTCTGTCTCTAGCTCTCTCAACAGTCCATTTTTCTATAGACACCAAAGGATCTCTAAAATGTAAACAAATCCAGACTACATGCTTGTTAAAAAAATTTCAACTTCTTAATCTTAATACCTGAAACAAAATTACTTACCTTGACCTACAGGTGTCAAAGTCAAATTGGATAAACAAAAAGTTTGATTATAGAGGGAGACTAGTTTAATTATAGTGGAAAATACATGTTGAGTCACACTAAAAATGATAATGGAAATCTAAGATGAGTTAATTTAGATAGAAACTTGAAAGTCAGACAGAGCTCAAGTTTCATGTGGCAGAGGATAATTTCATAGTGTGTTAATAATGAAAGAAGCTCCATATATTCACTTAAATTTTGGTAATTTTTAAAAGTAAAATCTGATTCTCTTAATTGTTGAAATGGTTTTTTGTAATGATAGTGTCAAAAAATTAGCTAAAATCATATTCCTATTTATAAGAGAAACAGGAAGACTTTATAATAATAGATTATTTTATAAACAATACTACCTAAATTACACTGAGAAAAATATTAGCAGAATTAGAGAGAAATAACATTACAATGAAAGATAACAAAAAACACTAGTAAATATCTTTCAAGCTTCTTTGAAAAGAAAGTTATGAAAATAGATTTTGTTTAAATGTATCAATCTATACCAAGTGAAACATCTATTACATGGTAAGAAGCTTCTTACTTATCTATTTATTTTAGTTTAATTCAAAATCATACATTAACTACAGAAGCTCTTTATTGTCAGTGCTCAGCCTCATTGTCTGACAAATCACTGTTGTTAAATGAAACTAAAGCATAGGACTGATGAAGACAATCGTAAAGCATCATTAAATTGCATATTTAAATTTGAAATAGAAAGATGTAAATGAAGATGTTATTTTTTTTATAGTTACCGAGTATAATAGTTTGAATTTAAAATGTCTCTCCAGCCCTCAAGAAGCGAAGTAGCAACCTATGGATGCAGGGCTAGGTTGATAAGGAGGGTTTCTTGGGGTGTGGCTTTGGAGATTATATAAATGTCCTCTTCTCACTGCTCTCTCTTTCTTTTGGCCTCTTAATGTGAGTGCACAGCCTAGCCCTATTCCTCTCTCCACTTCCTGATGCCATACCCTGAGCTCTGCAGACCCAGCTTTTTAAAGCATACACTCTCCAAAAAATATTGGTAAATAAATATTCCTTACTCTAAATTGTGAGATGAGGTTATTTGGATTAGAGTGGTGAGTGTGATGACTGAAACAGAAAGTAAATTACATATTTACATTTAATATAGAAAGAATTAAATGAAGAAAACTTTATTTATTTTTATAGTTATTAAGTGTGAAAAAGATCCAGCACTCGATGAGAAAGGAAATATGTTTCTCTACAAAATGAATGTACTTAGTGAGTGTATATTGGAATAGAATCACTTCTGACCTTTAGTAATAACCAAAGTCTGTCCACAACTCCTTTCTCCAGGGATCACTTTAAACTAGTATTTGGCTTACAAGTCCCTGAGAATTTTTACTATCAGCAATTCTTTACAAAATATAAATTTTACATTCCCAGTCAAGTACTTTGGATTCATTTAAACAAATCAAGGCTAGGAAAAACTTTCTATAGCAAAATATTCCTTAGTAGAATTTCAGTTTTTGGAGAGGAATTGAAAGAAAAAATATATTACAGAATTAGAGGATAGCATAAAGAAAATATTAAACTTTGCCTCCATCTTTGAACAGATTTTTTGAAGTCAAGAGTTATTCACCATGATGAAAACCTGATCTTCTACAACCAAAATCTGTTCTTTCCAAAACAAAAATCACAATGCCTTCTGAAACTGAAAATTTTAAAGATAGTATTAAGAGATTTTACTGATTTCCTGTGGAGGCAAAGATCTTTAAGGAATTAGAAGTAGAGATGTTCACTAGAGTGTATGTCATATGAGTGGAAAAAAAAACTTCCAGGAAGACATAAATATTTTATCCAGATAAGAGAAAGAACTTTGAGCCAGATACTCATATTCTTGTGTGTCAAATTCTGAGTGTCTGGAGTACTGTGTGATAAGAGGAGAGATCACAATCATGGATTTCTAATAAATTTAAAAGAATATTTGTAGATGAAGCTGCTTAATTATTGCTTTGACATAGAAAACACACTACCAGTTGCTTCCCTGGGAGTAGGAGAGAGTTTAATATGACACCTAAAGAAGTAGTGGTATGGCTGGGCGTGGTGGCGCACGCTTGTAATCCCCACGCTTGGGAGGCAGAGACAGGAGGATCTTGCAGGTTTGAAGCCAGACCGCTGGCTTAAGAGACCCTGTTTCCAAATAAAAATATCAAAATGGGTCTGGGAGTGTAGTCCAGAGGTAGAAGGGCTTCCAGGAACCCCAGTACCACTAAATTTTAAAAAAATGTAGTGTTATTAGAAATGCAAATGTTTCAGGTGAGGCATTATAAATTTATATATACACCTATGTGTAGGTGTGTGTGTGTGTGTATGTGTGTGTGTATACTATATATATTTACTTAGATATACATATCTTCTGCTTTGCTTTTTTATATATGCTAAAAACTCATTTAAAAATAAAGTTGCATTATATATATTTAATACTCTACATTCTATTCTCTTGTTTAGGAAGACTTCTAAGACACAGAGGCTAGTTAATATTAAAAGCATCAGAATAGCTCAGTCTTGCATTGTAATAATATTTTTAAAAGATCCAGGGAATCTTGATTATTATTATTTTATCATGATTAATATTAAAATTATTTCTATTGCATTGTTTTGGATGTATATCCACTATATTAGTTCACTTTATCGTCACTGTGACAAAATACATCACAAATACTATTGAAAAGAGAAAAAATTTTGTCTTACTGCTTCTGTGAATTTAGTCCATTATTGATTGGCTCCAAGGCAGACACAATGTGGTAAAATGGCATGGCAGAGCAAAGCTGCTCATCTTAGGACAGCTAGGAAGGAGGGGGGGGGAGAGAGAGAAAAGAAGAAGAAGAAGAAGAAGAAGAAGAAGAAGAAGAAGAAGAAGAAGAAGAAGAAGAAGAAGAAGAAGAAGAAGAAGAAGAGGAAGAAGAGGAGGAGGAGGAGGAGGAGGAGGAGGAGGAGGAGGAGGAGGAGGAGGAGGAGGAGGAGGAGGAGAGGAAAGAGAAGAGAGAGGGGAGAGAGAGGAAAGAGAGAAGAAAGAGGAGAGAGAGAGGGGGGAGAGAGAGGGGAGAGAAGAGAGAGGGAGAGGAGAGATAGAGATAGAGATAGAGATAGAGAGAGAGAGAGAAGAGAAGAGAAGAGAAGAGAAGAGAAGAGAAGAGAAGAGGAGAGGGGAGAGGGGAGAGGGGAGAGGGGAGAGAGGAGAGAGAGAGAGAGAGAGAGAGAGAGAGAGAGAGAGAGAGAGAGAGAGAGAGAGAGAGAGAGGAGAGAGAGGAGAGAGAGGAGAGAGAGGAGAGAGAGGAGAGAGAGGAGAGAGAGGAGAGAGAGGAGAGAGAGGAGAGAGAGGAGAGAGAGGAGAGAGAGGAGAGAGAGGAGAGAGAAAGAAAGACTGATTATCTTGGGTGGAAGATAAATCCTTCCAGGGCACACCCTCCAGTAACCTTTTTCCTTGATCTAGGTCCCACCTTCTAGTAGTTTATTTGGCTATTAGTGGGTTATTCTATTTGATGTTGATGTATTTCTACTGATGAGCTTAGAGCCTTGTGATTCAATCATTACCTAAAGGACCCAACTTTGAAACTTGCTGCACTAGGAATCATGCTTTCAACATGAGACTTGGAGTGGTGGATATTTCAGACTCAAACCATAACATGCAAATATTTCTTTTAACCCATGAATGATGATTATTAAATAAAATATAAAGTTAATTTTCTCATCTGAAGCATTTTCAAAAGAAATATATTAAAATATCAACTATTTCTAAATGTACCACATTTGATAGCAAAATCATTATTAATACCTCATGTTGTTGAACCTTCATGTCTTTCAAGAGGGATTAGAACTTTTTTAAAGGATAACTTATAATGGGTTAAACTGGGAAGTGGTGGTACATACATGTAATTCCAGTACTTGGGAGGCTGAGACAGAGGATCTCAGGTTTGCATCCAGCCTTAGTTACGTAGTGAGGTACTCTGCAACTTAGACCTTATTTCAAAATAAAAAAAACAAAAAACTAGGGCTGGTGTGTAGCTTGGAGGTACAATGCTCTTGGGTTTAATCCTCAGTACTGCAAAAATATAGGTTAATATAATGATGGCTTCAACATAATATAAGGGTAATTTAAATGATTAGCATAATATATTTTAAAAATGTTTGGTGTGTTCTCTATATAAACTTACATAAGTACATTTTATTAATCATTAAACATGATTATATTTCCTATTGTCATTTACATTTTTAGTGATAAATCATTGAAAATCAAAACAATTTGAAGGGAATACAAAGCACTGATCAAGTAAATCAACACTATCACCATCACAATGGCAAAACAACATCTGTCCCTCTAAACACAGATTTCTTTCAAATGCTTTGTCTGTTCTTTAACAAGCCTTATATCTTATATACTTGGCCTCTTATATTTGTTGAAGAGTATTATTTTTATCTACCTACTGTTTCTAAAAACAAACATAGAGCCGAACTTGGTGGCGCACGCTTGTAATCCCTGCTCTTGGGAGGCGGAGACAGGAGGATTGCACAGGTTTGAAGCCAGATGTGCTGGTTTAAGAGACCCTGTTTCAAAAAAAAAATTATATATATGTATATATTTTTCTTTTGGTAGTAGGTCTGGGAGTGTAGCCCGGAGGTAGAAGTGTTTCCAGGAACCCCAGTACCACCAAAACCAAACCAAAACAAAATAAAACAAACAAAAACATATATTCTAAAATTTTTACCAGTATCAGAGTTATAACATTATTATGATAGTAATCAAAATAATTGAACTTTTATGTCTAAACCTTATTTTTTATTTTTGTTGTTGTTCTTTTGTGCTTGTATAATACTGGGAAATAAACTCAAAGCCAAATTACCACTGGGATATGTCTCCAGTCCTCTGAGACAGGCTCTTGTCAAGGTGCCTATGCTGGCTCCAAACTCTTGGTCTTTCTTCCTTAATTTCCTGAAATGCTGGGATACAGATGTGAGCTACTACACTCAACCCTAAATATTATTGTTGTTGGCAGGAGATAGGGTAGTGCCTAAAGATAGCTTTGACCTTGGCATTTTAAAGTACTATTTCATTAATAATTTAATACTTCAATTTAAGACAATTTTATCAACTCATTTCAGGTGCTCATAAAAATAAGAAAAAGATTCCTTTTACACAACATATCATTCCCACTACATGAAGAAACTTTTATAAACATAGCATACAAGAATTAGTTGTAAGAGATTTGCTTAAAAAGTGGATATATGTAGCAGAGAATCAAACTTGTTTATATAATATTTAAATTCTACTGTAGTATAAATAAGCAAGATATTTTTTAATAAAATGTATCTAAACTAGAATCTGTTAGTAATGGAGTAAATGTGAACCATTATTTTTGGAGAAAATTTAAAATAGTGAGCCACTTGCAGGTGAAGTAAAAACAATTGGGCTTTGTATTTAATAAATCTAGGACCCATATAAGAAAAGAAAAAGTACTTGGTACAGGAAATAATATACTATTAGAAACCAAAAGAGAATATTCTAGTTTTAATTGTACAACAATGGGATTTGGGGAAAATTTCCTTTAATATATCTGGTTCTCATTTCCCTCCTTGTTTACTAGCAATAAAACTCTTACTCAAAGTAACTAATTCTGGTATATTTTGAAGATTAAATTAAGTAAGTCACAGAAAAGTGCATTGTCAACCACAATACACTATGCCAACATTTTACTATTATTAAGAAACACTCGTTACTGTGCTATTCATAGACTATACGTCAGGGGTCTCGGTTTAAATATCACTCACCAACTATGGATAAAGGCACTATAATGCTAAAACATGATAGATAATTACATAAATTTATCCAACCATGAAATTACTTTGTTAATACATAAAGGAACAGATTTGTTATGTGTGTTCTTGCAAATGAATACATCTGTATAAACAGTGACCTTCATGGGGTATTTCATTTTCTTTATTCTTTTTCCTAATAAAATAATATTTGCAGATATAACTCTCCATATCACTTGTAAACACAACAGTGTTCATGTAATTTCACACCCATGGCCAAGGACAATAATGATGAAACATGACACCATTAATGTAGAGTATAAATAAGGGGTGTAACTGTTGTTTCTGTGCATTGAAGAGCTACTATGCTTTTATTTAAAATACAAGAAAACAAAATCAGAGAGATATTAATGTGATGTATTTTAACATAATATATTCCCTTGCATCTTCCTTTGAATTATTTTGTGAATTGCCTTATTGACTCAATGTAATGAGCTCATGCACTAGAACCCTTTTGAAAAATTATTGCCAGGTACAGTAGTGTACACCTGTAATCCCAAAACTTGTGAGGCTGAGACAGGAGAATCACAAGTTTGAGGACAGACTCAGCAGTATAGCAAGGTTCTCAGCAACTTGGTGAGACCCCGTTTCAAAAATGAGAAACAAAATAGAAGCCATGTGTGGTGACTCACACTTGTTATCCCAGCATTTGTGAGGCTGAGATAGGAGAATCAGAAGTTCTTGGCCAGTCTCAGCTACTTAGGCCCTCCACAACTTAGTGAGACTGTTTCAAAATGAAGATTTAAAAAATAGGGCTCTGAGGTAGAATGCCCCTCAATTCAATTCCTGGTACTGAAAAAAAATAGGAATGGGGCAAAAGGCCTTGGGATTCTACTCTCAGTACTACAAAAAATAGATGTTAATAAATTTACCCACAATGTTTAGGTACATCTTGTAGACTATGTAGCACAAATCCATCAGGCGAGTCCTCATTGAAATTTAAGAAAGCCAGCTATAATTAAGTCTTTAGCTATTTTCTACCTGTATCTTTGCTTCTCATGGAAACTGAAATTGACAAAGTAATGTTTTGAGACAGGAAGTAATTTTATGAAATAAGAAGGAATCATACTAAAAAGTAAATGATACTTCTTTCTAAATTGATACCCATTTATTTGTTCAAGCTAGCATAGACTCTCCATCTGTCATGGGAGATCAGTTTCTATCTACTTTTTTTCTTGCCAGTCTACTAGGAAGTAGTAGGCAATATTGAGAATAATAGAATATTGTTTTTTCTTCCTCTCAAAGAGATAATGACTGACTCCTGGACATAATTCAGTGACAATTGAGACAATGTATACAGCAGCACTAAGTTGTCTGGAAAAACAGCAGAAAAGAAATGTAGGAAATCAGAATGAAAGGCTAAATCACACAGGGGAAATGAATAGTCCTGAAGGCCCAGGAAAAGGTGTTGGCCTTTTCCCAAGGAAAAGGGAAACAAGTGAGAAGAATCATGGTGAAAAAGCAGAAGTTATGATTAGCAGAAAGAAATAGTGAATGTGTTTAATTCTAATTGTTTGGATAGTGCTGGCTTGGAGACTTTGGGAAACCAGGAATTCAAGAGCACTTCAAACTGTCACTGCAAATGTGTTGTCAAAGGAGACTGAAGTGAAAGTCATGTTAAAGGGCTTCGCTGACCTCCGAAATCGGGGTACTCATCATCGTTTAATTATAAAAGAAATGATAGCTCCTGAACTCTCAGGTTATTCTAAGCATGCTTCAGAGTGTTTCTATGCTTTCTCGTATTTGCTATTCACAATCGTCTCATTAAAGAAGTGCCAAGTATCATATCTTTTTGTATAGGAAAACATTGGAAGGATATCCAAATTGCCCAAGATCACAGATTAATAAGTGGACCAATCTCACGGGGCACAAGTATCAATGAATTGGAGGAGGAAACCTGGTAAATTTATGATAATTTCATTTATGAGTACTTTTGAGGTAGTTAAAAATATTGTCATCTGATATAAAAATCAGTCAAGCTTTGGACACACTGTTGTAGTCCTGTGATCATGTCATGACTGACCGGGAGAAGACTGAATATCTTTAACCCATAATGAAGCAGATGCTACATTATTGTGTACTGAGTCAAGTACCCACCATCATGTATTGACATCTTGAACTTTTAACTCTTCTAGGAATTTTCTAGTATGAAGGACTATAACACATCTATATATGCTTATTTAAAATGGCCTCATAAAAACTCACTGCTAACTATATTGTTGCTATTATATCCCCATCACCCATAAGTATAATGCTTAAATGCTCAATTATAAAATGATATACTGAGGAAAAAATATTTAAAAAAATTTAATATAAGAACACTTGGGAAAAATAAGTTTAATTGGTAGGTTAACCATATGTTTAAGCTAATTGAAATATAATAGATACTTATTAAATATCAGAATAAGAGAAATTTTAAAATTAATAAATTAACATATAGTAAAGGCAACAATTTTCACATAAGATAGAAGGAATATACTTTTGTGTGTGTGTGTGTATGTGTGTGTGTGTGTTTCTGGCGGGTCTGGGGATTGAACCCAGGGACATTCAACCTCTGAGCTACACTCCCTGCCTGTTTTTTATTCTTTATTTTGAAACCGGGTCTCACTGAGTTCCACAGGGCCTTACTAAGTAGCTGAGTCTGCCCACAAACCGTAATCCTCCGATCTCAGCCTCCTGAATGCTGGGATTACAGGTGTGTGCCACCACATCAGACTTGAAGGAATATTCTTATGGCAAGGTGATTTAGAGTAATTAAAAATAAAACAATATATTCCATTCTCAAAATAGGCAACAAATTAATATTAAATCAAATAATTCTAAAAATTATTTTAAATAATGTCCTAAAGACCAAAGCAATACAAATACTGATTTAAACAAAATGTCAAAAGAAGAAATACAAATGGCCAATTGATACATGAAAAAAAATGTGCAACATTCTTAGCCATCAGGGAGATGCAAATCAAAACTATGCCGAGATTCTGTCTAACCCCAATCAGAGTGGCCAGCATAAAAAAGTCAAATAACAATAAGTGCTGGCAAGGATGTGGGGAAAGAGGAGCTCTTTTACACTGTTGGTGGGAGTGCAGAGTAGTTCAGCAGCTATGGAGATCAGTGTGGAGATTCCTTAGAAAACTGGAAATGGATCCACCATATGATCCAGCTATACCACTCCTGGGTATCTTTCCAAAGGGGTTGAAATCAGAGAACTACAATAACATATGCATACCCATGTTCATAGCAGCACAATTTGTTAATAGCCAAAATATGGAACCAACCTTGGTCTCCATCAACAAATGAATGGTTTGCAAAATTATGGGAAATATACATAGTCGAATTCTACTCAGCAATAAAGAAGAACAAAATCATGTCTTTTGCAAGAAGATGGGAAGACCTGGAGAACACTGTTAAGTGAGATCAGACAAGCACAGAAAGAGAAGGGATATACATTTTCTCTGATATGCTCAAAATAGGGAGTATTAGGGATACCAGAGGGACTCCAGATAATGGAGGGGAAACCTCAGCAAAGCTAGAAATGAAGGGTAGAAAAGGAAGAAGGCTGAGTTTAATTAATGGAGGAGCTACATCAGAATATATGTATAAGTGTGAATGTAGCATGGTCAACCTTGAAACAAAATATTGGGGGAAAGGGGAAGCGGGGATGGGGGAGGGCACCAAGCACTGTGAATGTATGCCATTTTAATATGATCCATATAAAAATAAAATAAGTTAATTAAAATGTCTCTTAAAAATCTTACTGACTGATATTGATCTGTTCCCTTATTTCTAAGTCAGGATGCATAATTGTATACTTATTTTCATGGCTTATCTTCTAACATAAAAAATAGAGTGTATGACAAGCATCCAGAATAATACCTGACACTTGTTATAAATAAATAGTTCTTCCTTCTGTTTTCCTAAAATATGATACAGATGAATTTGTTTTTTGTTTAATAGTATTTTCATTCAAATATATGCTTATACATTTCTCAATCACTTTGTAATATCTAAATATAGATTTTAGCATGTTAAAGCATACCATCACATCCTCTACCCTTTTCCACATTATGTTTTTACTTTTAATACACCTTTTTCTCTTAATTTAATGGCAGTATCTTGCATGTTAGTAGCCTTGGTGTCTTGACAAAAGTGGACAGTTTCCATTGATCAACTATCAACTCATGTTCTGCATGGTGGTACATAAGGTGCCCATTAGTTCCTGCAGCTGCAGTTCAGACACTGATGATCGTTTGGCCCCATTTATATGGTACTTGTAAGGATAGCACAGTGACAGAAGAAACTGAGGAATGGTCACTCTTGTTTTCTCTCAGCCAATTACAGTCTTTGAGAGAGAAAGAATGTGATTTTATGACTGGGAGCATAGCTATTTTGGCAGAAAAATCTGAGGATCATTAAGTGTTGGGACACAGTCTAATGGAAACATCTTTTAGAGAAATACATTGAGTCTTATAAAAAGAAAAAGCTCCAATAAAAAGAACAAAAGTCTTTCACTCAGTGTGCTTTAGACTAAGATGTGACCTTAACTGTGTTCTCCTTCCTGTCTAATCAGTCTGTTTTAATCTAATAGCCATAAAAAGTGTCTGTTACTTGTAACCAGATAGATTTTTTTGCAAAAGAACTTGACTTGGATATTTCTGAGAATGTAATCTATTGTGTTATGTGTCTATTGCTATCACATAGTCTGTAACCTCTAATAACCTCCTGGGTCCTGCTAGGCTATAAAGCCTCCCAGTCCCCAGAATAAATTGACTATTGCTTTAAGATTTTTAGTCCATCTCATTTATCTGGCTCCACAGTCCAGGTTCAACAACACCTTTGAGAATGGTGATCAATAGTCAGGCTTTAGAAAATTTCCTGGATGTTCCAAGACAGAAGATGTGATTTCCTTCTTTTTCCAAAGGAGAGGAGCTTCACCTGGACTAGAGACACTGCAAGAATTCTCCCTGAGTTATGTAGCTCAAAAACTGCTGCTTGATGTCCAAAACATAGCCACCATCTCTGTTCTTTACCTATAAATCATTCACTAGAAAGATTTTACAAAATATTTCAAAAGTCAAAATTAGTTGTGAGTTGGAGAGCGAGGTTACCAGAAATTCAAAGAGGAACATTTAACCTTGGAGCTATACACTGAGCCTTATTTTATTTTATTTTATTTTGAAATATGGTCTCACCAAATAGCTGAGGCTGGCCTACAAATTGTAGTTCTCCTATCTCAGACTCCCGGTACTAGATTTTAGGCAGGGGCCTCTATTTGCAGCTAGTTCCTTGCTATTTTTTTTTTTTTTTTGGTGGTATTGGGGTTCCTGGAAACCCTTCTACCTCCGGGCTACACTCCTAAACTTATTTTATGTTTTTATTTGGAAGCAGTGTCTTAAACCAGTGCGGCTGGCCTCGAACCTGCATGATCCTCCTGCCTTTGCCTCCCAAGTGCAGGGATTACAAGCGTGTGCCACCACATTGCGCTAGTCCTTGCTATTTTAAATAGCTTACTCAACTGACGTGGTGGAGCACGCTTGTAATCTCCCGGCTTGGGAGGCAGAGACAGGATGGTCACGCAGGTTCGAAGCCAGCCTTTCTGGTTTAAGAGACCTTGTTTCCAAATAAAAATAGGTCTGGGAATGTAGCCCGGAGGTAGAAGGGTTTCCAGGAACCCCAGTACCACCAAATGAAAAAAAATAGCTTACTCATCGAAATCATTGATTAAAATATACATGCATCCTGTAGTAGGAAGAATAAGAAAAAAAATTTGACTGGACCTTGAAATTATTGAGCAGAGATAGTGGAACAGAAGGGGAAGGCTGCTTAAGAGAGAATTTAATAACACAGTGTTTTCCATGTAACTGTTAGGGTGCAATTATTTGTGTACAATGTTTATATATTTATCCATGATACCTACTAATTACATACTAACAGAACATTATGAGACTTTACCAAAAGCTGATTTTAAATGAAAAAGAGAATTTTAATATCTGATGGCATGTAAATCAAGTTTATACAAAAACAAAGTGTGTGGACATTTTCTTATGTTAAAGGCAAGCATCATCCTTTGTCAACCAACCTTCTCCTCCCGCCAAGCTATGAGAATTTACTAGAGGTGAGCAAAACAAAACAAACTAAGATAATTTTTCTAGAACAGCAGGATGCTGTACACATTCCAAAATAATCATTTCCATCTCTAACACATGTTGCATTTATCTTTATACATTTGGCTCCGAGAGGAGAAAATAAATGCCAGAAAAAAATAAATATTCATATTTTAGTGTGAAAATCTGTATTTTGATTTTGAGAAATATCATTCTCCCACTGTAAAATACTGATTTAGAGAAAACACATGAGAATCCTTGTGTCCTTCTTAGAAGGTGTTTCATTCCTCTACAGATATTTCTGAGTCCTTTATTATAGCACTTTTAGTAACTTGCTATTTGTTGTTGTTGTTAGTAGTGGTGACACTAGGATTGAACCTAGAGACATTTTACCTCTAAGATACATCCGCAGCCTTATTTTATTTTTAAACAGGGTCTCAGTAAGTTGCTGAGGGTCTTGATAAAATGCTGAGGCTGGCCTAGAACCTATGATCTTTCAGCCTCAGCTTTCAAGTACTGGGATTAGAGGCATGCACCACTACATCCAATGTAAGTAATTTTCTTTCTAAACAAAACTGTCATATTTTGATTTGTTTCATGCTAACACTGAAAGCACAGTGTCTTGGATTGGGTCCATTTATATTTAACTACATGCTGCAATTCTGTGAAACTTTAGAGTATTTCTTAGTTGCTGTAATAATCACCAGACCTGTAGATTTTTTTTCCACACTTCTGATAGTCTTCTCTGTAGTGTAAATCAGTATACATTGGTAACCTTCCACATTAGCAGTCATCTGCAGAATGTCTAGAATCAATGGCTAATTTTCAGCAGCTTTGGGCTATCACTGTCTGTCTCTCACTTGTCTAGCTGTAGGGGATAAAAGTGTGGAACATGTAAGGTTGATTTTTCCTGTTTGCTGATTTCTATGGCTAACATGCTGGTCAGCACCCTGAGAATGCTCTGAGCATCACCAATGTTTAAAACAAATGGTACTATCATCTCAGGTATTGCAGGAGGCAGTCCCTGTGCATTTACATAAATATCAAGCAATAACTATCCCTCTCTAAGCCTAAGGTATTGTCTTCTCCAGATCAGATTTTTAAATAAGTTCCAGGTTGATAACACTAGCCTAGTACATCGGGCAAAACCAATACAGTGTATGATCTTTGAAATAAATTCCATCTGAACTGAAAGCTCAGTTATGGCTTACTTTTTTGAGATGTGTGACATTTAAAGAATCATTGACATTTATTATCCTGTTTCCTTGATTAAAAATAGAATAAATAACTATCAAAAATTAAGTAATAGATTGCCTATAAGGTGATTACTATCCAACCTGCCAAACAGCAGTATTCAAAGAATATTAGCAGTTATTACTACTGTAATGAGAATGTGGAATTCTCACAAAAGAATTGTTTCCATTTAAAAATTTAGAAAACTGGAGAAATAAACAGTTATATATTTTCAAAGTCTATTAAATGTTAGTGATTCAAAAAAAAGTATAAGTATGAAGATCCTGAGGGGCAGCAAATTTTTCTGGAAACACAGAGCACAGAGACTCTTTTCTCCACAGGAATATGCTGGCTTTGGGCTCAGGATGGACAGAGTATCAGACCTGACAAACCTTAGGGATTCTGGGGGGGAATAAGGAGAAACTAATGAATTGGTTAACAACCACTTCTGCTGATGTGATGGATTAGAGTATATGGGACCTCAGAGAAATGACTTTCTCTTCCTGCCAGTTCTCCTTGATGGGACTTTTACTGAAGGAACAATAGAATGGAAAGCAGGAGGAAGTACTGAACATATAAAGAAGTTTTTAAAGTCCTGCTCAGTTGGGGGTGGTAATACACACCTGTAATCTAGTACTCAGGAGGCTGAAACAGGAGGATTGCAGGTTAGTGGTCAGCCTCAGACATTTAGCCAGCCCCTAAAGACACAAGATCCTGTTCCAAAATGAAAAATAAAATGGGGTTGGAGATGTAGAATGCCCAGAAGCAGAATGCCCCTAAATTCAATCCTCAGCAACACAAACACACAAATAAATAAAGAAATTAAATCTGCTTTATTTAGATTACAGTACTTTCCTGGGTGGAGTGGTACATAACTTATCCTCAAGAAATGAAGCTAGATGTGATGTAACACTATTTACTCAGCAAAAACACATAGACAAAGTGACTCAGCTTAATCTGAAAGGATTAAAGTGATCAGTCCCTCTTTGTAATTATATAACAAAGAAGGAACAAAACAGAATTTAGTCAAATTGTAGTGTTCTTTTGAAAACCTATTTGTTATGCATTAAAATTATACATAATATATAAATAAATATGTTAATATGACTCATACTCAAGAGCTGAACATAAAATTAGAATAACATAACAGATAATTCAGATGCTTTAACAAACAAAATAAAAACGTTATGAAAAAATATTTAAAAACTAGAGGAAAACATGGACAAATTAAAAGCATAGGTAATCTTAACAGAAAATTTAAAGTTATATATAAGAAAAAAATGCATTTTATTGAACTTTTAAAAAATATCAAATATACAGTTTTTTAAATATGGTAATAGCAGACTTCCCCCCTACACACAGAGGCTCAGAGAATTTGAAGCTGCATAAGTAAAAGTATGTAAACCAAGCATAGAATAATTTTTAGGTTAGGGAAAAATAAGTAGGATATTTGGGGTAATTTCAAATATTCTCACATATTGGAAAACAAAGAAGAACAAAAAATGATGCTAAACTGAAATTTAGCTAATCATGGTGGTACATACTTGTAATCCCAGTACTTGGAAGGCTTAGACAGGAGGATCACAGGTTCGAGATCAGCCTTAGCAATGTAATAAGACTCTCAGCAATCTAGCGAGATTGTTTAAAACAAAAAATAAAAAGGTCTGGAGTATAGCTCAAAAGTAGAATGTCTGTGGGTTCAATCCTCAATATTTCTCCTCCCATTCACACACTTGCACACAAAAGTCCAGGTATTTGGACAAATTATAGCTCAACATTTTTTTTCCATTCGACCTACAGTAGAAGAAATGCAAAGTAAACTTTTAAGATAAAACAGCAGGGATATGTAAGAATGTATGAGAGTGATAAATGCATCAAAAATAAAAAATTATAACAAAAAACTAAAAGGCTTATTTTAAAGCAACAATAGTAGCAATGTAATCTTGAACTAATAGCCTAAATAGAATAAAGTCTGCTTTCCTCCCCACCTATTCTATCTCTCTATGAACAATTGACTGATAGATTGAACAAGTAATTGACTCTAATAAGTTAGCAATGTATATTTTCAAGTCCTAAGCAAACATAAAATATAAAAGTACAGCAAAAGGGAACAGTAGAAATAAAACAAAATAAAGAGACATGTGACTCCTTCAAAGGAAGACAGAAAATGACAAGGTACAGGAAGACTAGAGAAATAAAAAAAAAAGTAAACAAGTCACCTTAAGACAACCACATGAGTGACCACAGTAACATAAATGGCCAAGGTGCTAGAAGTAAAATTGAAAGATGCTCACATCATCCGAGGAAACTCAAATATAGTCTGTTCACAAGTGAGCCACTCTGAGAATAAGCACAAATACTCAGAAAAATTGGGCAAACTATATTCAAATAAGGAACAAGACTGAACATAATAGCTATAATAACTCTAATAGATGAAATAAATGTATTTATAACAGGGAACATTGAAATGAGGCAAACTTTGCTGCTCTGAACAGATTAAAGCAAGAATAATAAAAAGTGGAGGAAATACTAAATTACTGACAAGAACATTGGAAAAGGAAATTATTCCATATTCTAAACATCATCATCATCATCATCATCATCATCATCATCATCATTATTATTATTATTAATTTTATTATTATTATTGATACTGGAGATTGAACCTGAGGATGTTCTACCTTTCAGTTTAATAGCTTAAATTAAGCTATTTAAGCTTTGTTTAAATATAAACTTTATTTAATAAAGCTTTGTTTTCAAGCTTTTTTTATTTTTATTTTTGAAATAGGATCTCACTAAGTTGCTGAGGCTGGCTTCAAACTTGTGATCTTCCTGTCTCCTGTCTCCAAGTAATGGAAGTACAGACATGCACCACCACGCCTGGTCAGATTCTAGAAATCTTAAAACAAGAGATATGCAAAACATTATGTTTACAATGTCATCACTTAAATGATATGGGCAAATTCTTTTAAAAATCACTTAGCAATTGACACATGAAAAAAAGTAAAACCTAAAGAATTCTATATTAGTTTAAAATTTTAATTTCTCATTTCAAACTTACTCGTAAAAACAATCTTCAGGTCCAGATGAGTTTGCTGTTAAATTCTATTGAACATTAAGAAATAGATAATATTTAAACTATACAAATATTTTGGAAACAGAGGAAGAGAGAACACTTCTTTGCTTGTCTTCTGAGACAGAGCTCTCATAAGGCTTGGAAAATATTACTTAAGAATAAAAACACAGATCAATATGCCTTATGAACATGAAAAGTTTTTAATGTATTGCTAGTTTGAATCTAGCAGTGTAAAAATGTGATAATATATCATATCTAAATGTTTTATACCCAGGGATTAATGGTTGTTTTATAGTTTAAAATCAATAAATCAATGCAATTTAAAATGTGTCTGTTAAAAGTTCAATAGCATAAGAGAGAAGTATTAACACTCGCTCACAGGTGAGAATAAAGATTCCTATTCCACATTGAATTTGAGGCTTTATCCAGGTCAATGAGTGAAAATATAAAAATAAAATTTATTAATATTGGAAAAGAAGAATATAGGCTCTTCATTTGACATAAGATGATGAGGTATACAGAAATCACAAAACAATCTACAAGTACTATATGTATGTAAATTAACTGGGCAGCATCCCATCCCTCTGTTTCCATGTGGTAGCAAAAGCAATTAAAAAATGGAATTTAAGGCGCGGCCTGGCCCTCTCCCAGGAAGGCCTGGAGCCAGGCTGGGGGCAGGAGGCCTTACCCACTCCCGGGAAGGACCTGAGCCGGGTTGTGGGCAGGTGGCCCGGCCTGCTCCAGGGAAGGCCTGGTGCCAGGCGGGAGGCCGAGCCTCATTTCCCGAGGAACTCAGTGCTGCTGTGCTGTGCCGGGCCATGATGCGTTTAGAACAGCAGATCCTGCTCTGCATGGTGAGGCTGCGGAACTCCGCTCTTGGAAGGGAGAAAAACTTCATTGCTACTGAGTGCCTGATCCCACAACCTCTTCAAACCACACATACTGTGTTCTCTTATTCAAAAAGAAGAAGGAGGAGGAGGAGGAGGAGGAGGAGGAGGAGGAGGAGGAGGAGGAAAAGGAGGAGAAGGAGGAGGAGAAAAAAGAAAAGAAAAAATATTGGAGAGGGATCAAGATGGCCACGGCGGCAGCCAGGATTTGGAGATACAGACAAAACATATCCAACTGACCTGGAACTTTTGGAAAAATTTCCCATGAAGGGGAACTGCTTCTTCCTTACATACTTAAGAATCCTGGACATCATCTGTAAGGAGGGAACTCAGCGGAGACCTAAGAGGAAGGTGGTGTTGGCAGCCCCGGCTATGGTGGAGGTTTGTATTTGGGAGAGGCAGAGATCTGATCCAACCAACCCTGATCTTCTGAAGAAATTGCCCCAGAGGTGGAATGCTATCGTTGCACATGCTCAGGAATACTGGACAACATGCAATGTGGAAAAAGAGTTTGGGAAAGAATTGAGATGGTTGAGGCAGCGTCAATAGCAGCGGCCAGTACTTAAGAAAAGCAGAGATCTGATGCAACACACCTGGATCTTTTGAAGAAATAACTCCAGAGGCAGAACGCTACACCTCACATGCTTGGGAACTTGGGACAACATGCTGTGTGAAGAGGGTGCTCAGATCATAGCCTGCTGAGGGCTTAGGCTGGTGCTGAGGTCAGCGAGGCTGGGATAAGAGCCTGCCGTGAGGCAATTTAGTGCTGGGGCCTCCGAGGCTGGGATCAAAGGCTGCCAAGTGGTTAGGCCTGGGCCTGGGCCGCAACCAGCAAGGCCGGGATCGGAGCCTGCCAAGGGGTTAGGCCGGAGCCGGGGCCAACAAGGCCAAGATAGGAGCCTGACAAGGGGTTAGGCCTGTGCCATGACCAGCAAGGTCAGGATCGGAGCCTGCCGTGAGGGCCGGTGCTGGGGCCTCCAGGGCTGGGATTGGAACCTGCCATGAGGCAAGGCCGGTGCTGGGAACTCCAGAGCCGGAATTGGAGCCTGCTGAGGGGTGAGGCCAGTGCTGGGGCCAGTGAGGCTGGGATTGGAGCCTGCTGTGAGGCAAGGCTCAGCCTGGGGCTTCTGAGGCAGGGATTGGAGCCTGCCGAGGGGTTAGGCTGGTGCCAGGGCCAGTGAGGTTGGGATAAGAGCCTGCTGTGAGGCCAGGCCCATGCTGGGGCCTCTGAGTCTGGGATTGTAGCCTACCGAGGGATTAGGCCTGTGCCGGGACCAGCGAGGTCAGGATCGAAGCCTGCCATGAGGCAAGGCTGGTGCTGGGGCCTCCAAGGCCGGGATCGGAGCCTGCCGAGGGGTGAGGCCATTGCCGGGGCCAGCGAGCCCAGGATTGGGGCCTGCCATGAGGCAAAGCTGGTGCTGGAGCCAGCGAGGCTGGCATTAGAATCTTTCGGGTGGCCAGGCCAGTGCTGGGGCTGTGGAGAGTGGGTTTGGAGCTTGCAATGCAGCATACACAGAGAAATATCACAGGAAATATAAAATCAGATGCTTTCCCTAATATGCAATAACTAGGAAGAAATAGGTAATAGGAGGAGATCTAGTTGAAGAAAGGGCCCTATAAAGGAACAATTAAGGTGACCAATCAGAGGGGATGGGATGGGGAAGGATGGAATCTCATTAAATCTCATGATGTACATAAACAAATATATCAAAGTTAATCACCAATCAAGCATGTGATTGAGGGAGGGGGAGGGAAGAGGATGGGGACTGGATAAAGGCTAATTGGATGATGTGTGCTTGTATATCCTCACAAGTCTTGTATGCCATTGAGCTGTTTGACTACAATGAACCAATAAAAATACATATATATTTAAAAATTAAATAAATAAAAGAAAATGGAATTTAAGGGGTGGGAATTGAAGAAGGGCTAAATGAGTGATGCGTACATGTATGCCTCTACCATCTTGTACCCCATTAAGATGTATGACTAGACTGCACTAATTAAAAAAAAGAAAAAAAATAAATAAATCTTGAAACAAATAGAAAATGGAATTTAAAAACAAAGCAATACTATTTACAATATTAATAAACATAATTACTACTATATTTAGTAAATATATATATATACTTCTATTTTGAAATTTTTAAGATATCAGAATATAAATAAAAGAGGACATATATATGTGAAGCCAGTTAATCATAACCTGGAAGCCTCAATATTATTATGATGCTAATTCTAATGCTAATTACATTTTGAATTTAGTATAATCTTTATCAGAATTTCAGTTTTATATGAAAATTATGAAAAATTATATCTATTAGTATACCATTTGCAACCTGTTTTTATAAACTTCTAACCCAGTATGTCATATATACTCTTCCAGAAACAATAATTTAACCCCTTATGTTTCTTCAAACCATATTTTATATTAGCATCCCTTCATATCATAAGCCTCATATACCAGTTTAAAATCCGCTTTTGTATCCCTAGTGAATTTTTCTCATTCTTTAAATTGTTATTTATATTACTCAATGTGCACCCCTATAGCTTTTTCATATTTAATATATGGTTTGGCTCTAGGCCACTTTGTCAAATTCACTATCTTGACAGAAATTGAAAATCTCATACTATACTTTTAGGTGAATAACCGTGAACTATGTAATTTCCCCTATTGAGTTGAAAAACTGATATATTTATGTTACAATGTAGGTTACTTCCCATCAACACTATTATGAATAGTGCAATGTTAAACATCTTAATAAATGTATCTGTATATATGTACATATGCATTTATTTATTATAAAATCTTCACTATAAATTATTAAATATGTGATCATAGGCATACACATAAACACGTGTGCTCATTTATTTACCATAGATGGTATGAAAAGGAGATTGTGATTAGTGATCTAATAAGAGACTCCAGAAAGCTAACTAGTCCTTTTCACTGCATAAGGACCCAGCAGCACCGTGCCCTCTATGAGTTACACAGCAGTACTTACCTGTATTGAACTTTAGCCTTGACCTTTGAATTCCCACCCTCTAGAGCTGTGAGAAATAAATTTCTACTGTTTAATCCATTGTTGATGGTATTTTGTTTATACAGCCAAAGCAAACTATGATTGTTATTAAACATAATATTTTGTGAATAGCTGCAAAAGTCAAAACTTGTATCATCACTTTTAGTCAAAACTAAGTGTCCTAATAATTAAAATGTAACTGGAAATCACAGGATAACAAGATTCTTGTATTATATCCATCCAGAGGATAATTTGTTGCATTAAATCCAATTTCCCATTGATTTGCAGGATATTTAGAGATTTTTTAATGTATAAGATTTCTCCTAGTGGGGTATGGTGCTACATGCTTGTAATCCCAGCATTTGGGAGGCTGAGACCAGAGGATCATGGTTTGAGACCAGTCTCAGCTACTGAGTGAGGCCCTTTGCAGTCCAGTGAGAGGCTTCAAAATAAAGAATAAAAAAATAGGGCTGGGGGTATAGCTCAGAAGTAGAATGCCCCTAATAGAATTAATTAAATAATTTGATAAACTTTAAAGTTATGAATAATTTTCTCATTAAACCAATCAGCACATGCTGAATGATTGGGAGGAGGAAGGTGCACAAGCCATGCTTATGTATTGTGGATGAGTATCCAGACATGCATGCTTGACTAATGATGCATGGCTGTGGAAATATGTCTGTGAAGCAAAAGGGCCTCAGCATCTGCCCCATGCACTGCAGCTCTCATTAAAGTCATTTGCTCTGTTTTAAAGTGTCTTCAATTTGATGCTCATCTGCTTCAGGTCCAGCTGTTTAGTCATGACAGAGAGAATGAGGTTAAATACCTTAATAAGAAACTTCATAGCAATGCAGCACACTTCATACCAAAGTGGGGATGTTATTAAAACAATTGTAGTTTGAAATTGTGTTTTCATTTCTGGACACTATTAAAATATTTGGCAAAATATCATATACTTAAGCCTCTTTGGAAAAAGATGTTTAATTCATAGTTTCCTTCCTGTATTTTGCTATTGTTCTCCAGTGTGGCATTTTCCAGCAGCACAGATTGATTAAATCTTGCCAAAGCATTTTGTTATAACTCTCCATTGCCAATAAACCCAGCCAGATCTGTGAAAAAAAAAAATGTGCTGCTATTTTCCAATTTCACAATGCAAGCAGCATTTATTTTTTATTTGCCCATAGTACCAACTTAGAACCTCAATTTAGTCAAATAAAAAATAACTACTAACAATATTATGAAATAAAGATAACTAGTTTATGTCAGAGCTATTATTATACTGCACACGAAACTTGAATTTTTCTTGTATATATATACTTTCATTGTGCATTGTCTTCTCATATCAAAATGCATTTCAGAGCCGGGTGTGGTGGCGCACGCTTGTAATCCCTGTGCTTGGGAGGCTGAGACAGGAGATCACACACGTTCAAAGCCAGCTTCAGCTACTTAGTGAGGCCCTCAGCAACTTAGTGAGACCCTGTTTCCAAATAAAATATAAAAAAGGTCTGGGAGTATAGCCCAGAGATAGAAAGCCTCTGGGTTCCAACCCAGTACCACCACCAAAAAAAAAAAAGGCATTTCAGAGATATGTTGTTGTTGTTATTGTTGTTGTTGTTGTTGTTGTTGTTGTTGTTGTTGTTTGGTGGTACTCTGGTTCCTGGAAACCCTTCTACCTCCAGGCTACACTCCCAGACCTATATTTATACTTTTTAAAATTTGGAAAACAGGGTCTTTTAAGCTTCTTCTTAGAACCTGTGGGATCCTCCTGTCTCCGCCTCCCAAGCTCGGGGATTACAAGTGTGTACCACCACACTCGGCCATTTCAGAATTTTAATGACATTCATGCACATAGCATTTAGTAAGCTTCCCTCCATTTCCCTCCTCACTCCCTCCTTACTCCCTCCTCTTCCCCATAAATGATATTGAGATTGGCATTGGTATATATATATATATATATATATATATATATATATATATACACATACATACATACATAATGTCAATGGAAGTGTTTCTTTTACTGATTTACTCTTCCATAGACACTCTCTATACTTTCCATATATGAAAGAAAACATATGACCTTTCACTTTCTTTGATTGGCTGTTCTCACTTAGTATAATGTTCTCCAGTTCCATCCATTTTTTTTTTTGCAAATGACATAAGATTGTTCTTATTTATTGCTGAGTAGAATTCCATTGTGTGTATACCCCATAATTTTGTAATCCATCCATCTGTTGATATACACCTAGATTGATTCCATAATTTGGTTATTGTGAATTGTGCTGCTCTAAACATGGATATGCATGTATCACCATAATACTTTGATTTCATTCCTTTTAGAATGATACCAAGAAGTGGTATAGGTAGACTGCCTTTTTCTAAAGAACGAGAACAATATTTCCAAACACAATTTAAGGATAATAAAACATCTGAACATATCACAGTTCAGAAAGTACCGATTAGCTACCAGAAAATTTATTAAGAAGCCTTTAAGGAACAAAAGTAGGTGTTTAAAGATAGTTACCCATTTGTAATGAGTTTAACATCTTGGAATTTTTAATATCCCTTGGTTGCAGAGACAAACTTCAGAAGTGCTATTAATTGACTTTTTTTTCCTGTTTGGTCCCACTGTGGGGCTATGTTCAGGGATGTTGTGAAACTGAGAATGTCCCTGTGTTTTCACAGACACAGGATGTCCTAGAGAGAATGGTTTTAGCCAGGTATGATGGTGCACATCTGTAATCCTACTACTTGGAAGGCTTAGAGGAGGAACACAAGTTTGTGGCCAGCCTCAGCAATTTACAGAGGTCATCAGCAACTTAGCAAGACCCTGTTTCTAAATATAAATATAATATAATATAATATAATACAATATAATATATAATAAGGATGTGGTTGTAGATCAGGGACAGAATTCACCTGGGTTCAATCCCCAGTACAAAAAAAGAAAAAGAAAATTAAGAAGGGGTGGTTTGTTCCACAATAAATATTCATCCTTAATGATAATAATAGCAAACAGTTGGCACTGTCACACACCAGGGATCACTACTAGCAATCTCTTACAAAAGTTCTTTAATAATTCTAAAATCTAAAGTATATGATATTATCACCTGCCCCCTTTCAAATATGAGGATACTAAGGCTCAGAGAACTTAAACACATTGTCAAATATAAAAGAGTTGGTAGCAGGTTAGGATTCAGTTTCAGCCCTAGCCTACAGAGCTCCCCACCCTACCTACTCATCACCACTTTCTCACATCAAGGCTGTGAAGGGCTTCTGGACTGCCCAAAGGTGGCTCTTTCTAGACTGTATAATAATCTTGGGACAAAATAAAAAGTTAGTGTGTAAAATAGAGAAGAAAGGCATAGCAGTTTAATGGAGAAAAGAGACAGGATTAGTAAAAGAACATATGTAAACAAATCGGGACCTCATAAAAGCCCAGAGATTTCTGAAAGAAAATTGGTGAGTTGCAGTGAGGCTTTCCTTTGAAGTGGGGTGGTCAAGTTTGGGAGCGCCAGGAAGAGGGAGTGCTGAGGAGGTATTGAAGATGCACCCAACTGCAGAATTTCCAGTACTTCCTATACAGGGGTTTTCGAAAGCTTTTGATTTTCTGGGGGCCCCCTGGCTTTCTGATTAGGGTATGCATCTTCATAGCAGACTCAGCCTTTCAGCATCCTCTTTAAGAGACTAGTTGAGCAGAAGTGATCAATAAGGAGAAACTACTAGTAATTTTTTTTACTATTTGGTACTGGGGATTGAATCCAGAGGAATTTTAGCTCTGAGTTAAAATCACAGCACTTTTTGTTTTTTGTTTTTGAAACAGGGTCTCAATAGGTTGCTGATAGTCTTGCTTAAGTTGCTGAACCTGTCCTGCAAGCTGTGATCCTCCTGTCTCAGCCTCCTGTATTAGCATTAGAGGTGTGTGTTACCACACACAGCCATTTAGTATGTTTTGAAATGGCATGCTAATTTTTTGAAATGGGACATTACATTTATGGAGAATATGAAAATACAGAAGAGTTAGAAGAGTAATATTCTGAGAATAAAAGGATAAGAATAAAAGAATAGAGGTGAGAGAGGAAGTATAATGGTTACTTGGCAATAAGACACTGCTTCTCTTTAGGTAAATGTTTAGAGCCTTTTTCTATTTTCCTATATTGTTTATTGTGCATACTTTAAATGTTTCATACATATATCAATCATTTAAATGAACACCTAAAAACAGCCTATAGTCCTTTTGGAGTAAAAAGTAAACTTCCTTGAAAAGTCATACATGTAGTACAACTGGAAGCTGAACAGAAAAAAAAAAGACAAAGAAAAAGAAAAAAATTAGAAAAGAAAAAAATAAGCAAATGAGGTTCAGGTCCAGAAATAGCTGAGAAAAAAATAAATCTTTGTGCAGCAAGAGAAAAATAATATTTTGGGTAAACAGAAGAACCTAAACATATGAGGGGAGATATACAAAATAGGAGATATATACCAAAGAGGGGGTACAGAATGGTCTCAGCACACTCTGACCTTCACATAATTTTCTTTGCACAGTAAAAGTGATTACATACAATTTGGATTGGTAGAGCTTTAATTATAGGCACTGTGAATAATTCATTCAATTTAACTATACCATACAAAAGAATTTACATACTCAAATGACTATTTATCCTTGCAGAAGGATAAGAACACTGTAGCTGAGATTTCTAGTTCTAGAGAGTAATTTAAGCCCAAATATTTTTCCACTCCCCCAGTTCATCGCTTGGTAACTGAAAGAAATGTAGATAGTAACGGTATTAGAAAATAAATGGAAATGGTATCATGCTCAGGTCGGCAATATAAGTTTTCTTTTTTTTAACAAATAATAAGGCAGACAAAATCAGATAGATGGAAGATGTGATTCGGTCTCTATCATTCCTCTGCATGACAAAGGACTATGGGAAATGGGGGCAGGAGCTGAAGCCAAATCTCAACAAACTTTCTAAAGGTGAGAAAATGAGTGGACATGTGAAGGACTGCAGTGAGATAGGAGTCTGGACAATGCAAACCCCGCGTGTGGCTTTGGGAATGGAATACGTTTCAGAAATAAGTGGTTCCAGCCGCAGAAAATATTATAGAGTTAAGTGGAGTCACCAGCAGGGAAGACAGCAAATGAGGGCGCTCAAGTCAGTGAAAGACTGTTTCCACTCTTGTGAAAATGCTCACCGAATGTCTCAGGAAACTGCTGACATCACTGGAGAACCATTTCTTTTGAGAGTATAACGGATCTCAAGAGAACTGAGACTCTAAACCAGTTGGCACCAATGAGATGGGGCACCCCTAAAGATGGCAACAGTGACGGGGTGGGGGGAGCACATGATTGACACTTTAAAACTTCTATTTGTATTGATATGTGTGTATGTGAGTGTGTGTGTGTGTGTACGCATATGTGGGCACTAAAATTTTCAATATGAAAGGTTAAATGATACATTTCAAAGTGTTTTCTGGTCATTTGTGTTTGAGAATATTTCATTCCTCCTCTATCACAATAGAATATGCTGCAGTGCACAATTCGTAATAGACAAAATATGGAACCATCCTAGGTCTCCATCAACAGATGAATGGATTGCAAAATTATGGGAAATATACAAAATGGGATTCTACACAGCTGTAAAAAAGAACAAAATCGTCATTTGCAAGAAGATGGAAAGACCTGGGGAACAGTATGTTAATTGAGATCAGCCAAGCACAGGAGAAGGGACTTATGTTTTCTCTAATATGCCCAAACTAGGGAGTATTAGGGATACCAGAGGGACTCCAGACAATGGAGGGGAAACGTCAGCAATGCTAGAATGGAAGGAGAGGAGAGGAAGAAGGCTGAGGTTGATTAATGAAGGACCTACATCCAAATTTGTGTAAAAATATAAATATAGCATGGTTAACCTGAACACTCACTGTAGAAGGGGAAGGCGGGGAATGGTATGAAACATAGTCTGAATGTATGCCATTTTCAATATGTTCCACATAAAAATTAAAAAAAAAAAAAAAACAATATGCTGCAGCACCTTCCCGGGTCAGAGGACATCTTCTTCAGCTTTGAGTAGAAATTTCTGAAAGGGGATCACCTTTGAATGTAATATACTTTGATATGTGTCCTAGGGTCACGTTAAGAGCTCAGTAGGTTATATTGTAACCCAGATTATATTCATTAAGGTCCCATGTTATTCCTTCAGGAAAAAAGGTTACATAAAGTAAGTGGGGTTCAAGTTTGTCAAATCAGTATTTAGGCTCTTCTTCCACACTCAACAGTTTCTGAAAATACTATGAAATGGTGACTATGATGCTGCATTATATAATGTGTTTTAACAATGTATAAACTGCTCAGCTGTTATCTCTAAACTCACATCTTTCACTAAGGGTTTGAATTGTGATTTGAATCATACTCGTGCATTTTTTATTGGGCCTGTACTACTTTATGTTCATTTAAAATCATATAAGAGGATCAGGATTATACAAATGACTATAGCCTAGGGATGAGATCACAATTCTGAAATGTAACCCAGGTTATATCAAAATTTGCCAGCCAACATATTTCTAGACAATATTCTATCCTAAAGGGATACTTACTTCTGTCTTTCCAGTATTTGGTCTGCCAAGTTTAATTATATAATGTCCTTCTCTACTTTACTCAGTGTCCAGTGACCTTTTAGAGTATTGGAATGTCAGTGAATTTTTCTTTGCTGTTACTCTTTCTTGATGAAAATGAAAAATATCCCTAAATATATTTAATAGACATCTACCATTTTGATATAAATATTGGAATTCTAAGAATGCCTTCTAGACAATAACTATCCAATTTTGTATAAATATATGACAAACTGTGCAAAGTCCAGGAATGATTATAAAAGTCAAACAATTGATGTGTATAATAGGTTACATTAATCTCTAATTTAAAAATTATTGTGTATATATATGACACAGATCCATTAAAATTATGTTAGACATCTACATTTATTTCCACATAAGTGCTCATGACACTTTGTTGCTTTATAATTACCTATGAATGTAAAACATATAATTATATTAAAACACCATAAAATTTACAGTAAATATGTAAGCTTGCCACATAATCAAACCTTCTATAAATTAACAATTTTAATTACTTTTGTTTTCTGAAATAAAGTCATAAATATTATATATGAAGTTAAGGAAGCTGAATTGAATTATTTCACTTGCATATAGGAATATATTTTAACCAAACAGAGATAAGAAAATCATGCCTGAGTTGAATTAATGAATTAATTATTTTACATTTTGGTTAATATTTTAAAAAGATCAAAATGAGCCAGGCATGATGGCGCATGCTTGTAATCCCTGCGCTTGGGAGGTGGAGACAGGAGGATTGCGCAGGTTTGAAGCCAGCTGTGCTGGCTTAAGAGACCCTGTTTCCAAATAAAAATATAAAAATAGGTCTGGGAGTGTAGCCCAGAGGTAGATGGGCTTCCAGGACTCCCAGTACCACCAAAAAAAAAAAAAAAAAAATCAAAATGAATCTATCATTAGCTTTTATATTCACTCTCTTCATTAAAAGAATAAGAAGTTTTGGGGAGTTTTGAATAAATGATGCTTTATAAGCCAAGTGAGCTAATACATTATATATATGTATATATATCTGAGTGTATGTGTGTGTATGTGTTTCTGTACATGTGTGTGTTTTTGTATGTATACGTGTTCATAAGATAGTCCTAAGAAGTAAACTCAATTAAAAAATAAAACTAGCAATAGCTTAGAAAAAAGAATGAAAACACAATTTAAATATGTTACTGAACTAAAAAGTTAAATTTTCAAAATTTCTTCAAAGTTAATTTATGACTTTTATGTTAAATATTAATTTGAGGTATTTTTGGTTAAGAATGATTCTATAAAATGTCATAACATAGTGGAACAGTGAAAATCAAGAACATCCTGAAAACAAAAATGTGGTTTTATTGAAAGTGCCTTAGTGAGATATTTTTTAAACAATTCACACAATTAAGTAATTACAAGACAATGAGGTGCTGAGTGGATTTAAAATATGTTTTTGGACAATTTAAAATGTTTGTGAAAGTTGTAGGTGTAGCTCAGTTGCAGAGCGCATGCTTAGCATTCATGAGGCTGTGGGTTCCATCCCCAGCACACACACAAAATGAAAGTAACAGCTAAATACATATCTTTAAAATTATCAGGTGAAAGTTGTGTGTGGTGATCCACACTTATTATCCTTGGGAAACCAAGAGACAGGATGCATGTTTGCAGCCAATCTCAATACATGGTGAGGTACTCTACAACTCACTGAGACTTTGTTTCAAAATAAAATAATAAATAGGGATAGGGGAGCTTAGAGGTAGAATGACACTGAGTTCAATAGTTTAATTTCTAGTATCTCAAATAATCAGATTAACTGAAAAGACAAATGAATAAAATGAAATATTTAAATTTTATATGATGTGATTACTATGATGTGAATATTATATCCTTGAGCCTACTGTGCTCCCTCTGTATATATGAGAATAACTGGATGTGAAAAAATTGACTAAATTTGACTCTTATCTCCTGTACTTTTACTTCTGGGTTGTCTATTTCTTCATGGTAAAATAGTTGCTGAGCTAAAAGGTATAGATATAAATCTTAGGTGCTACTTAAGCTCTAGAAGGCAATAGAAAAGATTCCCTTATGAGCTGGGATAGCATCAAGAGATCAACATGGATACACTCACTAGAACTATGTGTTGGTTTTAGGGAAGAACCTGACACTAAATCTCTGTGACCTTTAAGAAAAATGGTCAACATCAGCTCCAAAGAGTTCTCTCTGTTCTTTTCAATTTTAGATAAGCCATGAAATGACTGAAGGAATGAGTTAGAAGTTAACACCTTTGTCACTTCAGGGGCTCCAACCCACTGAAGACATTAAGAATCAGGAAGACTTCCTCCAGGAACTCTGGTTGAGACCCAGAGTTTTTCTATTACAGATCAAGGTGAGAGGAAATTTTTTGGTTGATACTCTACACTTAAGCCTTAACTAATAAATCAATACAAATAAAACTATATCCAAAGGCCACCAGAAATCTGAGAAAGACACCAACAAAACATATATTGAATAATAGAGAATCGAAGTGTGA
The DNA here is from genome assembly GCF_963383645.1 of Muscardinus avellanarius. Classification (NCBI taxonomy): domain Eukaryota; kingdom Metazoa; phylum Chordata; class Mammalia; order Rodentia; family Gliridae; genus Muscardinus; species Muscardinus avellanarius. Next base: position 43,645,993 of record NC_137799.1, read on the forward strand.
ATAGAACAAATGAACAATACATAGTTGATGTTGAAATATGATATTCAAAAGGTATGTAGAAAAGATGATAAAACTTTTCTGTATATACACTTGCAAAATATAAACACTTGCAAAATAAATAGCAAAACAGCAATCCCAATTTTGAGGACTTAGCAAACTAACCCTGAGGCCAAAAATGCCCATTACAAGTACATAAAACCTCACTAATAACCAATATTGTCATTTAATGTGTGAAATATTTGAGATTTCAAATACCATATTTCATTAAAACTAGAAAGCAATTATTTTTAAAATGCACTGTTAAATTTTGCAGTACTAAAGAGTATAAATTAAAAATATACTAAGTATAGCCCAGTGCTGTGAAACCATTGTTTATAAGCTATGTTTCTATTTCTGACACTGGAATGTGAAAAAATAAATGCAGTAGATAAAATATTGCAGAAAGTTATTGGGCATGTAATGTTTTTATGTATTTTTATTGTCTTCAGTGGATTATTTGGAAAATATTGCTTTGAAATAAAAAATAATGGCCAAAAATTCAGTAATTTTACAAGGTATTTATACCATACCTGGTAAAGCATGCTCACTAACATTAATGAGAAATAGTAGACATACATATTACAGTAATATTTTAATTTATTATAAATAATTCTACTTTAATATAATTATATAGTATTCTTACATCAAATTAGGTTTTTATATAAGTTCATCATATAAAAAACTGAATTCAGTATGTTGGATAAGGTTTTCAGAAAATTAAAAGCATATATATATTTGGTAAAATGTAAAATGAGATACAGAAAAAGTTCAAGTTTTTGCTCAAAATTATTATCAGGATGGCTTTAATGCAGTAAATGGTTTCTTCTTTCTATACATCTCTCCCTCTGAATTTTTTCCTTTCTTTCTTTTTCTTTTTTTTGACAAAATGAAAAAAGAGAAAAATATGTAATAACTTATTGTAGAGATGAGATTACAAATGTAAAATGAGAAAAATCATGTAAATTAGGTGGATGGATAAAAATGTATGCAAATATATACATATTTTATTCAACTGTAAATAAGAAACAAATTATGTAATTTGTAGGAAAATGGATGAAATGAAAAATTTTTATATTAATCAAAATAAGCAGAAGGGCAAGTATACTGTAGATTTTTTCACACATGTGGAAGATGGGGTGGGGAAGCATCACTAAAATAAAAGGGAGATTACTGGGCTAGAGGAAGGGAGTAGGTGAGGAGGAGGAGGGTAAGGCTAGGAAATTAAGAAGTGAAACTTGTTGAATTATGTCATATATATGTATGAATATGCTAAGATACAGAATAATAGGTAAAGGTGCCTACTGTTCTGTATAATTAATATGCACCAATAACATATGTGTGTATTTTGCCTTTTTAAGTTAAATTTACTAAACTAAGTAAATGGTGATATTTGCATCGGTTTGTTTGTCCATTGTATGTTTACTATTAAAATTTATTTCATGGGTGATGTTTGTTTGGAATGGAAGAGAAAAAAAGTGTGAAGAAAGTTTAATTGCCTCTGTTTTGGGTTTTGTTTCCATCCCTTAATCCAGACAAAAGGCATTATTTTAGCACAAATTTTTCACAAAAAAGGAATGAATAACAGAAGATATATGCAATCACCACATGTAACTTCTAACTTAATATATGAAAAATTAATTGCAGATTTCAGGAAAAACAAATCATTTACTTTTCCAAATCACTCTGTAATTTTTTTGCCCTGTAAGATAAGTGCTTCTATCCCAATTTTATAAAAAATACAATGGACTCACAGATGATAAGTGATTTATGTAAAATTATTCAGCTTTGAGCATAAGCTATTTATTTCACACTGACAGAAAGACTTCATATTTTTGAAGATGTAAGAAAATTCCAAATGTACATAAATAAAAGATCAGAAAAGTGAAATATTTTAGACTTAAGATATCATTCAAACACTAAAAGTGCTTATATTTTCTTATATCTTAAACAAACCTTTAAATAGATTCTACATTTTGTTTTTAAGAATAATAATTCTAGCCAGGCATGGTAGTGCATGGCTTTAAAACCAGTATTTGAGAGGTTGAGAGTGGAGGATCTCAGGCCTGAGACCAGCCTCAGCAATTTAGCACTTTCAGAACGTTTAAGAATATAAGACTTAAGAATTTAAGACATTCAGAAACTTAGTGAGACTCTGTCTCAATAAATAAGTGAATAAATAAAAATAAAAACAAACAAATAAATAGAAATAGTGTTTAACTCATAGATAAAATGCCCCTGGGTTCATTCCTCAGTGCTACAAAAAAAAAATCATGATTCTAGACTTATTATCAATTTTCAGCCTGAAGAAATGAAACAAAAAAGAAAATGCAAAGGAATAATAGAATATTACCTCAAATTCCTTCACTAAGAAGTAACAACCACTAACTCAACTGAATATACTTTCAGACACATTTTCAGCTAGATAAGTAGATGATAAATATAGAACCATACCAATAGGCAGATGCTCAAACGAGAACTATATAATATTCCAACTGTATTTAATAGCAAAACATAATTTTTAATTTAAAAGAAAAATAAAAAAGCAACACTTAAATGAACCAAATTAACTATTGGGGTTCATGTAAATATTTATTTTTCTACATTGGGCTTGAACATTCCTCCAAGAAAAACTGAAGAGATTATAAAGCATATTTATAGATGATAGTCATTCTTTCAACACCATGTTTTAAAATTTAGAAAGTATTATTTTAATCCTTGCTGTGAAAGATGGACAAATCACTCCTTCCCACTGCTTCTCACTTCCCCTCTGCTCGTATCAAAGTGCAGATGACATTTTTACACTAATAAGGTTATGCATTTTCATTTGCAGAATGTAGTCACTTTTGTTCACACTGAACAACTCAGAAGAAAAGAAGTGGACTCACCACTTCACCCTGACATTGCTACTCTCTTCCTGCTTTGCTTACTTCTATTTATCACTAGATTCAATTTTGAAAGAAGAGGATTCTGTCCCTTCCTCTCTCTCTCTTTTCAGAAGGACAGAGAGATACGAGCTCCTGCTGAGGAATACCTGTATGTATTGCATTTATAGTTTGTTTAACCAGCCTTCAGTTGAGGATTTCCTTTTAATCATCTTTTATTTTTCTCAGAATTTTGTAAACTGCTTGCTGGTTTTTGATAGTGAATGTGGAAAGATCAAAGAAAGCACATTCAGGAAGCCAGGAAACAGAGCATAGTTGACTCCATCATCTTGAATTTAGATTTAATATTTCTTTATTTTGGTGCATTTAAAAAGTAAGAGAAGCCGGGCGTGGTGACGCAGAGTTGTAATTCCAGCATTTGGGAGGCTGACAGGAGGATCACAGTTTGAGGACAGCCTCAGCTACTACTTAGTGAGGCCCTTTGCAACTCAGTGAGACCCTGTGTCAAAATAAAGAATACAAAATAGGGTTGGGATTGTAGCTTGAAGGTAGATTGTCCCTGGGTTCCATCCCTAGTACCTAAAAAAAAAAAAAAAAGTAAGAGAAATCTTATTTTAATCAAATTAGCCTCATTTCCACCTCCCATTTTAGTCTTGAGTTAGAATACTACATTTGGTACATAAAATATACTTCTTTCTTTAGCTTTCTACATGAGTCACCTTCACTGCTGTTCAGGTCAACAATGAGATCATCTGGCACCTTGCAGTCCAGAAGTTGTTCTTTCTTCACTGTTATAAATGCTACCTGTTAAGAAACATGCCAACTCAGATCCTGAATTATTAGTTTTCTGAGTGTTTCTATGGTATGTTTTTCTATACCTCTCCCTCTCCGTTGCCCTTCTTAGGTCTTCTGGTACTCTTTCCCAATTTTATCCTCTTCACTAAATCCATAATCTCTAAGAGTTGAGAAGAGGTTTTTTTGGTTTTGTTTTGGTTTTGGTTTTAGTTTTTTTGAGGGTGTGTTTGACTGGTACTGGGACTTGAATCCTGGGGAGTTCTGCCTCTGAGCTACACTCCCCGTATTCTTTTAATTTTTACTTTGAAGTGGTTCTTGCTAAGGTACTGACTGCTGGCCTTCAACCTGTTACCCTTAGTAAGGGTAACAGTCTGTAACAGTCTGTACCCTTAGTAAAGGTCACAGTCTTTGTAAGTACTGGAATTACAGGCATCTGAGCCCATCTGGGGAGATTTATATGGCAACCTTTTACATTTAAGGCAAGAAAAATGCTTTCTTAAACTTTCCTACATTATAATTTGAAATGTATGCTGAGAAGGATATGACAAAGGACAAAAAGATTGGTCCTCAGAAATCATCAGCACACAGAGTGGTAGGTTCTCAAGTAGGAAATATGTTCCACACAGACTATCTACAAAACTGATTTAATTACGTTTTTAACAGGCACATGACACTGGGAAGGGAATTACACAAGCAACAAAGTCATATTGAAATGGGGGGTTCTTGAACCTGGTGAGTTCTTGTCTACGGTGAGCGAAGAATGACACCCACAGACCTCAGGAAGGGGAGTAAAAGGTTTATTGGAAGCAGCAGGGAATGGGGCAAGGGTGGCTGAACACCCCCAAAGGGGCTGGAACTCTGGGTCCAGCAGCTGCCTTCAGGACAATACTTGAGAGTAGCCCAAGCCTAATTGCCTTCAGGTGCAGGCTGCTTTCTTCCAGAGTCCGCACGATCCGCCAGAAGGGAATAGAGGAAAGTGGCTGAACACCCCAAAGGGGCGGTCGGAACTCCAGGGTCCAGTAGCTGCCTTCGGGATCACTACCCGAGTGTCGCCTGAGCCAAGTGCCCATCAGTTGCAAACTACTTTCTCCCAGAGTCCACGTGATCTGCCAGAAAAGAGGTGCAGGTCACCCCTAGGGGCCTGGTCAGCCATGATGTCCAGCAGAGGCCTTCAGGTCACTACATGAGAGTCGCCCGAGCCATGTGCCCTCAGATGCACTCTGCCTTCATTCAGGACCAACACGACTGCGAGAGAGAGAGAGAAGAGAGAGAGAGAGAGAGAGAGAGAGAGAGAGAGAGAGAGAGAGAGAGAGAGAGAGAGAACAGCTCCCCAAAAGGGGAGGGGGTCCCAAGAGGGAAAGTCCCCAATTTGTTGTCTGGTCAGGCAAGGCCTGACAGCTTGCAAGTCCGCTTTTGCTTAGGGTGACTTTTGGGATTTCTAGGTAGCAGCTCTCAGGGTTGCATAGGGTATTTGCAAGTCCTTTGAAGGGTCTCATCTCCTTTCATTCAGTAGGAGTGTCCACTTGCTCTGTGCTGGCTCCTGGGTTTGTTGATTAGTAAATAGATGGCTTTGTGAAGCTCTGGCCTTTTTATCTCTGAGCCTTTGGAGTTTCAGGCATTTGTCACCCCTCAGGAAACTCAGGAAATTAACTTTTTTCTACAGAGGCCTTTTCCCTATCTGCCTATTTCCTTTCTACCTCCTCAATATTCTCACATTCTCCATTTGACAAAAGGAAAACAGTAGAAAACAGCAAAAGTTAATTAAACTTTCCTTAGTTAGAATAAAGGCAAATTGATGTTTACATAGATTTAGTTCTGTAAATTAATAATGCAAACAGGGAGAGTGTTTAAAACTTCTTCAAAAATTAAACTGTTTCAAACAACCAAATATAACAAAAGCCACAATTTATTTGTTTTATTATTATTTTGGTGGTACTGGGGTTCCTGGAAGCCCTTCTACTTCCGGGCTACACTCCCAGACCTATTTTATACTGTTTTTTAATTTGGAAACAGGGTCTCTTAAACCAGCGTGGCTGGCTTCAAACCTGCATGATCCACCTGTCTCCGCCTCCCAAGTGCAGGGATTACAAGCATGGGCCACCATGCCTTGCTAAGCCACAATTTATTTGTAAATAACTGATGTCTTAAATTGAACTTTTTCTCATCTAGTAATTATAATATCAACCTATGGACAGCTACTAAGCATTTTATTGTTTTATATTTAATTCAGAAACATTGTAATTTAAAAAAGAAAATTTGTAAAGATTACATGATTCTGAATTGTTATTATTTCAAATTGGCTCTCTGCCAAAAATAAATTATACACATATTTACTGTAATAAATTTTTTTTACCATCTGCTGTTCATATAATACTATAATTGATTATATAAATTTTCAGCATGGTTTAATTACTTAATGTACAAATTCTTCATTACAAAAATAATGTAGAAACTTAAAATTTGTATGCATGAAATTGCAGGGAGACAACATTTGCAGAAATATAGCATGAATTTTGGGTTATATACATTGAACCTAAAAGGATCCCAACACTTTGGTGTATATTTTATATGTTTACTTTGGCTCTTAGTATTATAGGAGTAGGGACAAAAATTATCTACACCAGAGTGGATTTTCTTCTTGAAGGCCAGACATGACAAACATATCCTCAGGAGAGTGAAATAGAATTCATAATTTAATCATTGATTCATACGAAATATATTTTTAATTCAAAATATGTTTATGGCTATGTTTTCTAAGATTTTATCAGTACATTGTAATTGTACATAATATTGAGGCTCATGGATACATTCATATATGCACATAATTATAATTTGGTGTGTTTTCCTTCCCTGTACTTTTGTTTATATTGGCGCAACTCATAGTATCCAAGTTATTGAGCACACCTAGGTGTTATCAGCAGATGTATGGATAATGATGATGTGGTGTATAGATACGATGGAGTTTTACTCAACTATAAAGAAGGAAAAAATTATGTCACATGCAGAAAAATGGATGGAATTGAAGGATATCATTCTAAGTGAGATAAGTCAATTTCATGAAATTAAGGACCACAAGGTTATGTAATATGCATAAGCCAGAGAAAAATGGCTAAAGAAATCTGTATTGATATTTCAATGCTTTATTCATAATGTTATGAAATAATATTATATTTATACTTAAGTAAATACCTAAGTATATATTTATATATAGAAAAATATTACACATAACCTTTTTCCATTAAACAATTGTACCATGTAAAATTGTACCCAATAAATTGTAAATGTACAGAAACACTCATTAGATTTTTTTCAAATAAAAATCTTTCTATTATGGTGTGGAAGGAAATATACCAAGAGGTATTGTATGCATATAAGAGTGTATCATTTTGAATATTACTACAATGTATAATTGCAATGCTTTTTTGATATTAGAATTGAACCCAGGGTTATTCTACTTCTGAGCTACATCCCTAGCCCTTTTTATTTTTTATTGGAAACAGGGTCTCACTTAATTGCTGAGGCTGGCCTCAAACCTGCCATCCTTCTCTCTAACCTCCCAAGAACTGGATGACAGTAGGCAGGTACACTATGCCCAGATGCTTTGTCTCCCACCACCCATCAATGCCTTATTTCGTTGGCTTCTTGACCTTTCTCACTTGCCCAAGCCCTTGCACTTGCCATTCCTCTGATTGACAGACTCCTCCCCCTGAAACCAAGAGGGTTGCTTTTTCATTTTCTTCTGATCTCTACTCAAGTGTTATTTAAGAAATCTCCTCTAAATGACTCTTTATCAAATATCAATTTCTATTTCTACTCAAAGTATTTCTATTACCTTGCCCTTACTGTTATTCTCAGAAGCACTTATACACACCAGAATTACTATTATGTTAATGTGAATTCAATTACTTTCTGTCTTCTCCTACAAGGTAAACTATCAGAGAAGAATTTTTTTTTTTTTTAACTGTTGATTGTTCAGGACCCAATGCTGAGAACATGACATTGTTCAGACTGACACCACAGAATACTCATGGAGAAAGACACGTTTCCAGCCTTGGAGAGAAACTCTTCTTCAGGGAGAGGAGATGAATCCATGTGCAAGTAAAATGCTGAGAACTGGAGACAAATGTCCCTGGTGGCTTGACCCCCATTCCAGCAGCCGGTGGGACTCCAATGAGTAGTGGCTGACTTGTAGTTTCATTTTTCAACTAAATGTTTCCAGTAAGAAAGCTCATGGCAATCCCTTCTAACAAATGGCACTTGACAAACCATTTTAGAAAATGCCATTCCTCAGTGAAATAATAAGAAGAAAAAAAAAAAAGAAGGGAAAGAGTACATTTTCACCTTTAAACACCCAGTGCCCTTGCGAAAGTGATGACCACCCAGTTTCATGTTTCTTATTTAGGGACAAGTGCAGTCTAGGGGAAGATTATTCTTTCAGAATGTTTTGTTGTTTCATAAGTTTTGGTTATAGGTAGGTCAACAATTATTTTTCTTTTCTTATCCAACTGATGGTTAGTGGGAATTACTTTAGGATACTATTGGGCTGTGTATCACTTTTAGTGTACAATACTGTTACAAGATACTAGTGTTCCCTGCCGTTTATTTACTTTTTAGGTTTTTGAGATCAGGCACTGGTAGAATGTCCAAGACTTGCTGATAACCTTGCTCAATATAAAGTGGAAATAGATTTTCTTTTTAAAGCTTGCAACACTGGTTGTAATGCATGTCACCTTAAAAGTTTCAAAAACCAGTGCCTCAATATGTCATTAAGAACACTGTAGCTCAGACATCATAAACAAGGGCTTTATTTCACATAAATATAGCATAAAATTAATCATTTACATAAATAGTTTCATTGGGCAAGTAAAAATAGTGATTATAAGTTCCTTATACTTAGAAATAAACTTGACTGTGTTTTCCATCTTTAAAAGAGAAGAAAAACCAAAGAAGTACAGAAATAAAGGAAGGAAAGAAGACTAAGAGAAGAAAGGGAGAAAGAGGCAGCAAAAAATTCTTTAAATAGCCCGGTGTGATGGCTCACGCTTGTAATACCAGCATTTGGGAAACTGAGACCTGAGGATTACGGTTTGCGGACAGCCTCAGCTACTTAGTGAGGCTGTTTGCAACTCAGTGAGACCTGGTTTCAAAATAAAGAATAAAAAATAGGGCAGGGGATGTAGCTCGGAGGTCGAATGCCCCAGGGTTCCATCCCCAGACCCACACACAACAAAAATATTTAAATAATGCATCAATATAGTTAAGATTTGTGGGAGTTAATTTATAGGTAAACAATAAGGTTAGGTTTCTATAAGATTATCATGGTAACTAAGATAATAATCATCAGATAAAAAATGAGGAAAATATTAATTGTTCATGTAAACACATAATATATAGTTCTGAGTAAAATTCAAATAAAAATATAATCAGTAAAAACATTAAATCAACATTCTTGAATTTTTTCAGCTATGATTACATGAAGATTACGTATCAGAAATGAATTTCGGGGCCATGCATGGTGGCTCATGAATCCCAGTACTTGGGAAGTTGAGACAGGAGGATCACGCAGGTTTGAAGCCAGGGCCTCAGCTACTCAGTGAGGCCCTCAGAAACTTATTGAGACCCTGTTTCCAAATAAAAATATAAAATAGGTCTGAGAGAATATCCTGTATGCAGAAGGCTCCTGGGTTCCATCCCCAGTACCACACACACACACACACACAAAAAAAAAACCAAAAACAAAAAAATGAATTAATCTTTGTGTACTGTTCTCTGCAGTAAAATCTTGACCTTATTTGATGTCAACTTTGGTTGATATTACCTGTTAAAATTTTGTTGATACATTGAAAGTTAGAATAATTTAATTTGTCATAACTATTATTATTATCAAATTAATTGATAACAGTTACAAATATAGACATCTCAAATCAAACATATAAAGCTCAACTGTGGTGTGTGTGTGTGTGTGTGTGTGTGTGTGTGTGTGTGTGTTTATGTGTATGGGTATATTATAACTGTTTTTAACCAATATATTTGGTGACAAAGAATGAAAGTGACTTCACTTAATAAGTGGTCTGACTTTTTTTTTTCCAGCATAATCTGGAGTCTGGAGGGAGCCAGTCCAGGGCCTGTTAGTTAAGGACCCATGGAAGAGTCATGGTGCCTGGTTCCATTACTGGTGTTGAGAACCATGGGCCAGTGCTTTGACACTCAGCTGCAGCATCTCTAGTCCTACCATCCTAAGCCTGTGGATTCATTCCACTAACACAATGACCCTGTAATGAGAGCACTGCTGCTGGAGCTCTACCATAGTCTCTAGTTTCCAAAGACAGAAAGGGAATTCTTCAAAGGGCCCAAAGGTATAGACTTGCCAGTTCAGGAAATGGGCTTGGTAAAGCTCTGCCGGAAGGCTCATTACTCCTTGTCTTTTACTTATTTACTCTATCACCCACTGTTTTAAACGTGTATAGAAATGTCAACTTTTAGCTGGGCCCAGTGGTAAACCCCAACAAGTGAAGAGTTTATGAGTAAAGGAAGTGAGATATTAGGCAAAAAAAAAATGCCAAAGTTTGTTATACAATGTTATTAAAATCTAGTAACATTAAAGTAACAACCGTAACATGTTACTTTTCTTAGCAAACAAACCTACTAGGATAGAAGGATTTTTCAAGTTTGAGAGATAATCAAAAACATTTAAAATATTAAATTCTCACTAAAAAGACTCCTTGTCCCCTGTCTTCCAAGTCTTAGGATTTAAAAAAATGTATTTTTTCTCTATTGCATTGATAGTTTTTTATACTTTCAAATCTTTTAAAGATTTCTCTCAATATTTTAATGTTTCAAAATATTAAAATGTATGATAGGTTCTACATAATCATAGACGATATTAGAACTCTGGATATTTCAATTTTAATCTGCTTCTCTAGCTGTTTTTTAAGTTTCTCAATATTTTCATTCTACATTAAATTTGTAGTCAAATTTACCCCTAATTATTGTGCTTTAGACTTACATCAATATTATGCCAAATTTGGCCACTAGTTTCCACCTACTTTAGTAGGGGTTTCTTTTTTTTTATAACTACATAAAAGAAATTTCTGTGGGCTCATATTATTTTATTGTGATGCATCTTTTTGTGATGCAGATATTTTTTTCTATTTATTTCACTTGAGATCTATGGTTTCATGTTTTTAATCAATTCTATGCTTTTCTCAGGCCAGCTCTTTTATTTTGTTGTTGTTTCTGGTAATGAGATTGAATCCAAGGATATTTTAACTCTGAGCTTTACCCTCCACAGCTTTACTTTATTTATTTATTTATTTATTTATTTATTTACTTAATGAAATAGGGTCTCACTAAGTTCCAGAGAGCCTCACAAATTTGTTAAGATTCGTTCTGTAACTGCAATCTCCTGTCTCAGTCTCCCAAGTTCTAGGATTATAGATATTTGCTACCAAGTCTGACTAGGCTTGTTATTTTTAATTTTTAATATTTTATCTTTCCCTTTAATTTTCTCACCTGGAAAGCATAACACAGGCCATACAGGTTCATGGTAACTTCTCCCAGTAATCACATATATTTTCTCTCTTTATATTCCAGTGGCCAGGCTCTACATCCAGAGGTGCAGCATGGTGAATAGATGGTATCTCTCTGCCAGCATTATGTTACTTGTGCAAGATGGTGCGCTATTGTGTGATGTTATACCTCTGTACTGGTGCAAAATGTTAATTTCAGTTGACTGTTATTTATGTGATTATTATGTGGATGCAGGACAAAGGACTTTTGCATACACTGAAAAATTAAACAAATACATGATTATATTTTTACTTTCTTTTTTGGAAACTATTTATTGCATCATATTTGGCACCTTTATATTTGACAAAAAATAAAGAAATTCCATCTGTAACTGCAGGAAAAAGAAGCCACTCTGTTGTTGGAGAAAAATTAATCTTGGGCTCTTTAAAAATTACAAAATCTTGCCGGGCGTGTTGGCGCACGCTTGTAATCCCCGCGCTTGGGAGGCAGAGACAGGAGGATCACGTGGGTTCGAAGCCAGCCGCATGCGCTGGCTTAGGAGACCCTAAGTTTCCAAGTTAAAAAAAAAATGTAAAAATAGGTCTGGGGGTGTAGCCTGGAGTTAAAAGGGCTTCCAGGAACCCCAGTACCACCAAAAACAAACAAACAAAAAAACCAAAAAACAACAAAAAAAACAAAACAAAACAAAAATTACAAAATCTTGGGCTCATCTGAAACAATGGAGCAAGAAACATATTCTTAGAAATGGAAGGCTTCCAAGTATTAGAAACCTGCGATGCTGCAGAAAAATTCTGTAGTGCTTTTTCATTATCTTTCTACTTCTTCTAAATTGGCATTGAATATATCACTATGTCTCACATGAGCATATGCATTTTGTAACATCTTTTAATCTCGTTCTTCATCTCTGAGGGATACCACAGAAAGTATTATTAAATAACAACTTAATAATACTTTTAAAATAAAAATTGCCAAAAACTTTTGGTCCCATGATATAATGCACATGTTTGAGAAGTTAGAGTAACAATATAAAATAATACCATTGAGGTAGTAACGTTGATTTCTTCTTGTCTTATCTTAAATATTTAATTTATTGTTATGGAAGCTCATAAAATGTTATCAATACCTAACTATATTAAAAGATAGGAATAATTTTTTTATAAGTAAACAAGTAATTTTTAAAATTTTTGTCATAGCCTATTTGAGTTTCTAAAAAAATCAAGTTTCCTCTAGTGTCTATATATTTTTAATGTATCCACTATTAATATTTTGTGAGCATGTTTTTATAATAATTTAAACAAAATCTATGTAGTTATTACAATTATATATTATGTCAGTAAAGCTATCCATGTCTACATTTATGTCAGTCATTTTTCATATTTGTTTTTTCAGCACTTTAAATATCTATTAAATGTGCTCTTTTTTTTTTTTTTGGTACTGGAGATTGAACTCAGAGGCATTCTACCTCCAAGATACACCCTAATCCTGATTTATATCTTAGTTGGAAACAAGGTCTCACTCGGTTTCTGAGAGACTTAGTAGGTTGCAGAGACTGACTTGAAGCCTCTGATCCTTCTGTCTCAGCCTCCCAAGTACTGAGAGTAAAAGTGTGCCACAACACCCAGGCTTACTTAATATGTTTTATTCCACTATATAAATGTAAAAACATTTTCCTATAATAATATATGCATTGTGTATTTTTTCTTGTTAATAACTTTCCATTAGTAAATATACCTAAACTCAGTGTCATTATTATATATTGTAATTCAAGTTTCTCATCCATGTATATCATATTATATGACTAAAAGGTTCAGGCAACAGATATTTAAAAATATTATTAAATTATTATTTTAGAAAGCTTATTTATAGTTCAACTAACAGTGTAAGAGGTTCTCTTTTCTTCACTCTTTTGCATCATTGATAACGTTACTACAGACAAATATGGTGAATTCTTTTTGTTTCATGCTCCTTAGCTATATATTCAGACATTCAGAAAGTCAGGATATGAGTGCATAATCCCTGCAGTAATTAAATGAGATGATACAAGAAAAGTGCAAAGAAACTGCTTGGTACTTGAGCAAATACCAAGTATCATTTGTACAGACCTAGTGTAGATATCGTCAATCTCTAGCTATCCTAGTTTACTCCACTTACTTGTTGATTTTTATCATATCTTCGAAAACTTGAAAATTTGCACAGCAATAATATGAGTATCATTTTGAGGCTGGAGATCGTCTTACTTATATTTCTTTCCTCTTTACAATTTAGACTAAATATCTGCATTTTAATTGCCTTAAAATCTTTATTTTCATAGTCAGATTATTATTTTTTTATCTAGCTGATAAATGCATTTTTTTCTAGAGTTTTTCCTTTGGCAGTTATGTAAGATATGTCTGACTTATTGCAAATGTTAATTTTATTCATATGTCTTCCAAATTGTCCAACTACAGGTAGTAGAACAGAAAATGTCATGCTTCCTCAACCACTCATTTTTTTTTCTGAATAGGATTTATTAAGCTATTGTGAAATAAATGAAGCAGCTAAGGTATAATGAAGTGTTTATTCACTTGTTTGGCTCAAACAAAAATATGCAATACTGCCTCTGTGGCATGTTTCCCCACAGGGTGCTCAACTCTCTGGAAACTAGCTTTTTATTTTAGTGTTAGTGCCTACATTACATCAAGACACTATTTCTGTATTTAAGTTGAAGTGAATGTGATTATCTTTCAGTAAAATCTACTTATCCTCAGGTGATAACCAGAAAAGACAAATCCTATAGAGGCAGAGAAGAAAAGCGTCTCAGAGAAAACGGTCATTTTGGATAGTGCTTTGCTAACAAAAGCAATGAGAAAACAGAGCGAGGATAGTTTGGTGTTTGCATGAACACGCACAGCTCATGACAGATTTGGGATAAGAGTCCAGATCTTTCCAATTTAGTGTCTATTCTATCACATTGTGATATTTATTTATTTATTTATTTTGTGGTACTGGGGTGCCTGGAAACCTTTCAACCTCCGGGCTACACTACTAGACCTATTTTATATTTTTATTTGGAAACAGGGTCTCTTAAGCCAGTGTGGCCGGCTTTGAACTTGCAGGATCCTCTGGTCTCTGCCTCCTAAGCGCAAGGATTACAAGTGTGCCCCACCACGCCCAGCTACATTGTGAAATTTTTTATAATTAAGGTAGAAAATCCATATGTCATTTAAAATATAAGCATGAAAACATAACCTAAAAATTTTGGACAATTCCGTGGAATAAATAAAAATAACACCTTGCTCTCTCAAACTAAAGAATATCTGATTGGACTTGAAATATTTGGCTATCTGAAGGGAAAGTGCTTGTAAAAATACACAACAAACATGACTTAGAAGTTATAGGAGGAACTCTAGATGAAAAAGGAAATCCTATAGAGGAGCAAACAAGACAACCTAAATGAGGGGATGGGAGGAAGGAAGAAGGAAATTCTCTAAAAAACACAATGTACTTAAACATATCGAAGTCAACCACTAAGCCACGCATGGGAAGGCGGGATGGGAAGGGAATGGGGTAGAATTTTGTAGGGGCTAGATGGGTGATGTGTACATGTATATTCACACAAGTTTTTATCCCAATATGATGTATGAATTTAATGCACCAATAAAAAATTAAAGAAGTTACCCATAAAAATAATAAATAACCAAAATTTATTTTTCTTAACTCTATCTCATACAAACACACCCCCCCACACACACCCCTACTCACAAAAGCCATTAAGTTCAATTTCCAATTTTAATGAAGAACATTGCATGTTCTGCTTTATCACAGCTCGAGCATTTGACCAATATAACCTGAGACAAGTTAGGAACTTATTTTCATTTTCATATTTGTTATCTGTACCTAATTCCTGGCTTTGATATGAGAAGTAAATGTGATAATGCATATAATTATTGAAACAACTGTGACTGTTTTATTAAGGTCAATTTCTTAAGACATTTTTAACCTTAAAATATGCTTACTATAAACAGATAACTTTCATGCTTAATGTTAAAATCATCTGTAGTCATTTTGTAAAAGCTGAGTTACTTAGAGTCCAATCAGTGTTTATTTTATGAATTTAATATCACTAATGTTTTTGGATAAAATGACTCTAATGACTGCTAGAGTTTACAACCTTGCTAAAACCAGTTTTCTAACAGTCTAAATAATGTACACTCCTCTAATAAATACATTAGGGTGCTTAGGTTTTAATTTAACACAAAAATCTCACTATTGTAAAAACTTTATAACACTTTTTAAAAAAACATGCCGGGTGAAAATTGAACTTCATGTTTTTAAGATATAGAATTAGTATATAAATCTGAGATAGTGTTTTCTATACTATTGAATATGTCAAAAATCGTACTGAAATTTTTTCTTTATAAAAAACTGGATAATCTGTCTTCTTTCCAAATTTGAACACTGATAACTTCTAGAAGCTTATAGCTCTGTTTTAATTCTAATTGATAACAAATGCTTAAATAATAAACATGGAATGTAAATTTTTTTGTTTCTATATGTTTAATGTTTTGAGTTCATAATGTCCCCTGAGACCTCATGGAATGAGGGCAGATGCTGGAAATGTGGCTTGGTTCTTGGTTGAGAGGAGTCTCTTCGGGTGTGGCCTCAGGAATTATGAATGGTTCTTCCTCCCCCTGCTCTCTCTCTAGCTTCAGGCCTCTTTGATGTGCAGCTCTCCCTGCTTTCTGCAGCCATGCCTTGATTTATATGTATCCAGCCTAACATGGACTAAACCTCTGAAATCTCCCCAAACTGTGAGCAAATAAATCATCCATTCTCTAAGTCATATGTGGTCAAGGTTATCTGGTAACAGAAGTGAGAACAATGGTTGAAATAATATACTTTAAATCATTTTATGAGGGGAACCCAGTGGGAGGGCAACAAGACTTGTGTTGTATGTATTTTTCTAACATCCTGTACCTCACTATCTTGTAAAATTACAATGCACCCAGTTAAAATAATTGTGAAAAACATTCAACTTGAGACATATAAAAAGTCATATGATTAATCTTATTCTCAGTCTATCAGATTGAAGTAAGAAACATTTAAGCATATGACATCATCCATATGAAATTTTATAAGTTCTATTTGGTGCTTAATCTTTATTAACAATTAATGTTACCATTTTTGTTATGATGGGTCTTGATTATGTTGTAATTCATTTCAAAACTAACAATTGACTAAAAAGGCATTTGCCCCCAACTATTTTCCTCTTTGTCTGATGAAGTAAACTCTTAGTGAAAATTATTTTGCCCTTAATCAATAAGATGAAAATTAATATTAATTGCAATAATTTTCACTTGAAATCACTATGCTAATGGTAATTATGAAAACTATATCTAAAATAACCTTTCTCTCAAATAGATACACAAGATAATTGGCTATTAGCAATTTTCCTGGAAATACTATTTCATTATCTTCATAATCATTATAATTTGCAAAATAATTTCATGTGTATTTTTATCATGACTTGTACATCAATTGTGTGGGATTGAATGGGCCAATATGATGTTTTTTCTATGAGAAAACTTAGTCTCACAGAGGTTAAGTGTTCTGGAGCTGAGGATTCAGAAACTAGAAATAGAATCATAAAGACTGTTTAATAACTATTTTATCAAGCACTTTACATACTCAGAATTTCATGTAATATCTCAGTCAGTAACAACAAACATCTACTAGAACAGGGTAGTACAGGATCCTAATCCTAGTATGTTGGCAGCTGACACAGAAGGATCACAGGTTTGAGACTATCCTCAATAATTTAGTGAGACACTCAACAAGTTAATGAAAACCTATTTCAAAAATAAAATTAAATAGCTGGGCGTGGTGGTGCATGCTTATAATCCCTGCGCTTGGGAGGTGGAGACAGGAGAATTGCGCAGGTTTGAAGCCAGCCTTGCTGGTTTACGAGACCCTGTTTCCAAATAAAAATATAAAAAAATAGGTCTGGGAGTGTAACCCGGAAGTAGAAGGGTTTTCAGGAACCAGAGTACCACCAAAAAAATAAAAAATAAAAATATTTAAAAAATAAAAACAAATAAATAAATAAATAAATGAAGTTATATATAACTCAGAGAAAGAATGCCCCTGGTTTCAATCCCCAGTAAAAACACAAAAAATACAAGAAAAAACAAAAATCACACTAAACTCAAACCAAAAACAATAAACTTCCAAGAAAAAAAATCCTCATTTTATTTATGAGTAAATACATTTGTTTAGGTTTACATAGTTAATATTTGGAAGGTCCAGGGTGTAAGTTGAGGGATGTATAATGATATTCAAATGAAATTCAAATTCTTTTTCCATAAAGTCACACAAATAATAAGTTATAGGCATGTATATTATCAAATAAATATAATGTACACTTTTTTCAAAGCAGAAAGCTTTGGAATAATTGCAATTATTGGGATAGAATCCCTCAAAATTTACAAAACCTATTTTAATCACCATTCCATAGAAGTTTTAAAAATAAAGAGTAATAAAAATGAAAAATATGGCTGTAGGTAATGAGAATAAATTAGAACTTTTGGCTGCAAAAATATGTGGTATATTATGCTAAGTAGTGCATGGAGATTTGCATATTATTTTATTATTTTTGAATAAATTGTTTTGGTGAAAATATCTTCAGGACAAACAAAAGATTACCAGTTTTGAAAGAAATAAATATAGATTCTGTTTTAGCTTATTAATTTTTAGAAAAATTACTGTGGGTTTTATGTGGAAAGAAAATGGTGTTGGAAAAACTGATTATACACTGATAGAAAAATGAAATTAAACTCCAAACTCTCACCCTGAACAAGAGTCAACTCAAGATGAATGAAAGACCTGGAAATTAGACAAGAGATTTGCAATTACCAAAGAGGACATGAGAACAACACTCCAATATACAGGCACTGGTATAAACTTCCTTAGTAAAACCCCCAAAGCACAAGGAATTAAGAAAATAATAAGTGCAATGTCATTAAATAAAAAAGCTTCTGTGCAGCAAAGAAAATCATCAAGAATCTTAAGAGGGCTGAGTGTGGTGGCATATATTTGTAATCTCAGGGAGACTAAAACAGGAGGATTTCAGGTTCAAGATGAGCCTCAGCAACTTAGGCTCTTTACAATTTAGTGAGACCCTTTTTCAAAACAAAAGCAAAAACAAAAAACTGGATTTGGGGTGTAGCTCAAAAGTAGAATGCCTCTTAGTTCAATCCCTAGTGCCATGATTAAAAAAAAAAAATTTAAAAAACAGCCTACAGAATGGGAGAAGACTGTTGCCAAGTACTTCTTTGATAGATGACTAATATCTAGAAGATACAAAGAACTTAAAAAAAAAAAAAACTTAACACTAAAAATAATCCAATCGAAACTATTCAAGTGAACTAAACAGATACTTCACAAAAAAAGTAATACAAAAATATTCTACATCTTTAGCAATCAGAGAGATGCAAATCACAACTACCCTAACTACATAAAGGTCCTAGCTAACCTCAATTAGAATGACAATCTTAAAAAATACAATAATAAATGCTGGCAGATGTGGGGAAATAGGAACTCATATACATTGCTGATGGGTTTGCAAATTAGTGTAGCTGCTTTGGAGATCAGTGTGGAGGTTCCTCAGAAGACTAGGAGGAGTATCCAGCCCTACTACTCCTAGATGTATTTACAAAGAGAATGAAACCAGAACATTATAGTACTATGTGTATTTCTATGTTTACAGCAGCATGTTCATAATAATAAAATTATGAAACAAGCCTAGGTGTTCAACAGGTAAATGGAGTACCAAATTATTGGATATTGACACAGTGGAATTCTCCTCAGACATAAACAAAATTATGTCATTTACAGGAAAATGTATTAAATATAAGAACATTATTCTAAATGAAACCAGCCAGTCACAAACATAAAAAAGTGAAGGGTAATATGTTTTTCTTTATATGTTAAATCTAAGAAGAAATTGTGATAAAAAAGAGACTCCAGGTAAAAAGAAGAGAAATTCCACTGGAGTGAATGAGAGGGTCTGTGTAAGGAAGGAGATGTGGGAGGAAAAGGTGATGAAGGAAACACTTTAATTAACACAATGTACCTATACAAAAGTATCAGTGACATAATGGGAGCCAGAGGAAGCTTACCAACTGCTTTGTTCCTGTATGTCTCTATGCTCTAAACCTCATTCTGAAGTATTACTACAATGCATCAGCTAAAAAAAGAAGAAAATATCATTGTGTTATCCTCACAGAATCCAGGGAAGCTGATAAACAAAGAACTATTATTAGCTTCTAGCCATACAGAAGTAAAAAAAGACATAACTTCATATGAGTCATGGCATCCCTGAACACAAGAGACATGTCATTCACAAGTACTGCTCAAAACTTTTTTTTTTATATACCTGGTTTTATCTAGGAATTAAAGGAATTATTTATTTAAGTTTGTTACTCCATATGATGTTGTGCTGGACATTATATAATTTTTAAATTTCCATTTTAATTTTTTCTTTGATTTCCACCAGCTAGTACCAAAAAAATCCAATTCCTATTCTAAAAGGTTTATTTAAAACCATATTTTTGAAGAGGGAGTTAATTATTTGGTCAACTATCAGAGGTTGTTTCCTGGGTTTGTTATACATATAAATGTCACAAGAAAATTACTCAAATTAAAAAATTAGAGAGTAATGGCATACAAAAACAGGCATTTGAAAAGATTATATGCATATAGTTTATAGTATTATACTGTACATTTAAAATAGTTAATATGTAAGATTTAAGCTATGTGTTTAATATCCCAGTAGAAACAAAATAAATATGCATTATTATAGAAAGAAAAAAACTTAAAAAAACAAGAAAATGATTAGGGAGAATCATGAATTTTATGGGAAGTGAATTTTATGGGAAATGTTAATTAGTAATGTATAATAAAAATAAAAGACTCATGAAAAAGTTTTATAGGATAAATACTAATATTTTCTAAGCTTTATGGACCTATGCATTAATGCCTTTCCTGCTTTTGAAAAATTTAAGACTTTTATATCTTCAAAAATTTATTTTATTTTTCTCTTCCTCCAGAACTTTAATTAAACATATTTTTAAATGTTTGATATTTTCCAAATCCTGCCACATTACTTCCTTTTCCTCGGCATCTGCGTGTGATCCCCATGCAAGAAATTGGCTAAGCCTAAAGAAAAGCAGAGCCCCAAGGGGAAGTGTTGTCTCTGGCCAAAGTACTCCCCCACTATTAGATATTCTTTCATAACCACTATTCTTTTGGTAATGATTCTTTTAACTTTCCACACAAATTGCTCCGGTGATGTAAGATCAGGACTGTGAGAGAAACTGAGTCCATGGAAAATAAATTTTCTAGTAATTTGTCTAAGCCTCTAAACGCCCTTGGCTTTGCTCAAATGGTAATAAAATCTAGTCAGAATTCAGATGCTATGGAAGCATTCCAGTCACAGCAATTACAAACGCAGATTTCCCCTATAGCTCTGACCTTCATTCTAATCATTAACCTACAGTAAAAGCCTTAAGAGTCAGCTGAAAACATTAGCCCTAAAAACTTGTAAGGGAGGCAACCGGTGCCTCTGTTTACCCCCTCTCCTTGTGACACGACCCAGATACAGAGAAGATAAACTTTGTGTGTGACATCAAAGCAGCCTAGTTGATGAGCAGCTAATACTGCCCAATACAATAGAGCCGAAGGCTAGGAAGATTCTTGAACTTTACACCCAGTATGTGTGCTGCCCGAGACAGGGAGGTGCCACATGGTTAAGAAATGAATATGTCAGAACAAAGGACAGATATAATAAATGTTAAGTGTGAAAGAAAGGAAATATGGTGAGAATAAGAAAGCATTTTTGTATGAAGAAGAGCTTATCCTAAGATTGTCCCAAATGGGAAAGAGAGAATCAGGGTAATCAGAAAAGAAAAGGAAGTTGCAGAGGGTTTGTGATAGGAAAATGGATTATTAAAAGAGGAATAGGCTTCTAATAAGCCTATCATTTGAGGAAAAGTGCTCAGCAGCTAGAGAAGTACATCTGACAGCTAAATCTAAAAACTTCATGTTACTTTTTGGTGTTTATCTGCTAAACTGTGTTGTGAGTTTGTTTAAACTTTCAGACTTTAGATGGCAATGCAGACGAAACCTGGGAGACCTCTATCGCATCCCCCTGAATCGTCATATCTCCCCATGCCTTCCATATAGACTAAGCCTTAGGAACAGAAAGTTCCGAAGAAAAGAGTTAAAGGAGATTCCATGAGAGGCCGTCTTCTCCAAGCCCTGGGCGTGCCTGTGTCTTCTGGAATTTGCCCTTTGGAGCCGCCTGTCTGCAAGAGCAGGGGGCTCAAGGGCAGGGGGCTGGATTTTGTCACAGGATCCTGAGCTAATTGGAGCTAATCTTGAATGCCCAGACTAGTTTTTTTTTTTTTTTTACTTTGTTTACATGTCCTTCACTATTGTTTTGTGGTGATTAAACTTCTTCAATTGGGGTTTTAGTTTGTATAATTTGTATGGCCTTGTATTCAAATACCTGGATTCTTTTATCTAATGTTTTAAGCTGCTGATAAATCACTTGAAATATTTTTTTCATCTCTGAAACCTCATTTTTTATTTCTAGTGTTTCTATTTTTTAAAAAAATTTATCTATTCACTCTAATTTTATATGTTTATTTATATTTTTACCTTTCCCCAAAATAACTTAGTCTATTTATTTTATCTATTGTATACAAGAAATAAACTTAGAAAAAATATATTAGCATATTGGTATGATAATCAATGAGAATAAGTGTTATATTCACTAATTATTCAAACATCTGAGCCATTGTGGTTTTATTTAATTTTCAGGTCCCTCTCTTTTTAGTAGGTATATCTTCTCACCTTTTCATATATCTTATTCTTTGGCTAAATAGCAGACATTATGGGTAAATAAACTGAATATGGAGGTGAATAATATTTATTCTCCATGAAAATGTTGTGTTACCTGTTAGGCCATTAATAGCCAGGGAAGATAGGTTGCAGCCATTTTAAACTGTATCCACTGACTTTACTATTTATTTATTTAGTTCTATTCACTGCAGTCTTAAAATTATTTTAGGACAAGATCACAAAGTTCTCTTTAGCATGTTTCGGTTCTAAGAGCATGCAGCTATTGTCATGGTTTTCATCCTACTCCTCATCTTCAGAGCCCATGGATCTGTACCAAATGGATGCAATCTCTCTAACCTCTTGCCTGTATCCAGTATCAACTACTGCTGCCTCATGATCGCTTTAAGAATTTTGTCTGAGGATTCTCTTAGTTTTCTTAGTGACCATTCAGACTTTATGAAGACATGTGTCCCTCCATCCTTCAAACATAAGACTGGAAAAGTTTCTCTGTTTTGCTTGTGCTTGTTTGTCCTTACCATTTTCTAATCACTTCTTGTTTTTCCTGTTCTATACTACTTTTTATCTCCTTTTCCTCTAACTTGATTGGTATTATTAGTCAATGGGTTATTATCTCTTAGCTTAGGAAAGTATTATTTTAGTGACTTTTTATAATTTTAACACATCTTTTGAGTATCTAATATTGTAACTTTTATCATTTCTTGCACAATTCATGCTCCTTAGAATGCATTTTCCATCTTATAACTTTTCTAGTTGTTTTATCTTTCCCAATTAAGTATTAATTTTCACAGTCAATATTATATTGTTTTCATAATGTCACTTTTTATGTTTTTATTTTTATGTGGATCATATTGAAAATGGTAATATTCAGACTGGGATTGGTGCCTTTTGCCCCCACTTCCCCTTTTGAAGTTCTATATTCATAACACTATCAATTTCATATAGTCAATTTTTATAGCATAATTATTTTTACAGTAATTTACATATTGTTTAGATTTAGATATAGCCACAGATTTGTTCTCTCTTTTGATATTTAAGACTCCACATTATATTATACTTTAATTTGAGAAAAGAAATTTATCTTTTTCTTTAGTGTTGATCTACTTTTGACAGACCCATTGACTTCTCTCTAATATGACTTTTTTCACTTTTTACTTTGTTGTAGTATTTTTTGCCAGATATAAGATTCTAGGTTCTAAATTTGAGGATTATTACTTTATGGTTTTCTGGCTTACAATTTTATCATGTTTGGCTAGATTTAATTTTATTGTCTTCTGTAGATTTATTACTTTTATTTCTCTTTGGCTTTAGCCACTTGGCAGTTGCAGTGGTATATGAATGTATGTTAGTGTCAATGCTATTCTAAATGGAATTCTTATCCATAATTTTTAGATATTGCTTTTGTTTCATTCTCCTCTTCCTGTTTCTTTTTTCCCAGGCTCCTGTTATATACCTGTTATGAAATTATATGTCTTCATATAATTTCTATTATTTATTCACACCCATATTTTTATTTCTTCATGAATCTACTCAGTTTTTGTTTTATAAGCCATACTTTAG
Organism: Muscardinus avellanarius; assembly: GCF_963383645.1. Taxonomy (NCBI): domain Eukaryota; kingdom Metazoa; phylum Chordata; class Mammalia; order Rodentia; family Gliridae; genus Muscardinus; species Muscardinus avellanarius. The sequence goes on from NC_137799.1 coordinate 43,669,698, forward strand.
TTTACTTGTTCTCTTTCAGCTTTACAATATCTGCTGATAAAAAAACATTCTAAGATCCCATATAAATGAGAGGAGACACCAATGGAATAGGGAAGGAGATTTAGGAGGAGAAAGGGAAATCTGATGATGGAAACTGTCTTGGTCAGCATTCTCACTGCCACAATACAAAACAACTGACCACACAATTTTGAACAAGGAAGGTTGATTTTCTCAGTTTTTGGAGATTTAGACATTAGCCAATGTTAGGACATGGCTTTGGAGCACAGTGCATGACAGAGCAGCGGGAGGGGGGAAGCAAAGCTCTGCTCTCACATCTTGGAATTTGAAAAAGGGAAGAGATAATTTATATCATTCCCAAGACTACACACCCAAGGACTTCTCCTTATGCACCAGATCCTGCTTCCAGCATTGCTATCTTTTTTCAATGAGGAGTAGGGGTACATTCTAAATTCAAACCATTACAGAAACTACTCCAATAATTCTTTGTTCAAACCTAAAGTTATTTATCAATGTAAATATTTATGGAGAGAAGGGCTTAAAGAAGGACTCAATAAAATACTCAATGAATGATGCATGCATGTATGTTTCTGCCACTCTGAACTTCACTATGACATATAATTGCATCAACAAAAACAAAAACAAAAAAAATATATTTTACTGATATTATCTTATATCTTGTTCTTAGTTCCTGGAAGTCTTAATTTCCATGAGGTCTTCTGATACTTTAAATTCTGGTTTGGGTTTTTTGTTTAGTAAAAGTCTTTTGTCTAGCTTTATTTATTTATAACTCTCATTAGGAACACTGTCTAAACTCTACCAAACTTCTATAACTGCAAAAACTCCCTCTATTAGAAGTTTTTGAACATGGAATTCCATGATTAGATTCATGTCTTAAAACCTAAGTAGTATATTGAGAATATGTTTGATTTGGGACAAAAATAAATATGGAAATATTCAGAAAGAAAAATAACAATAAAGTTATTAAGCTATCAATAGATGATTGTAGAATTAACTAAGATGGGCCAGGTGTGGTGGTGCATGCTTGTAATCCCTGCTCTTGGGAGGTGGAGACAGGAGGATCGCGCTGATTCAGAGCCAACCTCGCTGGCTTAAGAGACCCTGTTTCCAAATAAAAAATATTTAAAAAAATAGGTCTGGGAGTGTAGCCCAGAGGTAGAAGGGCTTCCAGGAACCCCAGTACCCAAAAAATAAATGAATAAATTAACCAAGATGGTTATTGTTCTGGTGTTGGACACTCAGGACTCAGAAAAAGACCCTGTGACCTTCATCCACATGGCTGATGAAGACAAATTCTGTTGTAAAGGGCCATCTTATTCTCACATCCATCTTGTGTTGACAGGCCAGCTTGTTACCATATCCCCTTCTCACAAAATAAAGAAGCCAAAATCCATATAAAAGACTCAAGGTCCAGGAGAAGAGAATGTCTCTCTAGAGAACTCTGTCTCACTCTTCTCTGTGCATAAAGTGCTTCCATATTGCTCTAATAAATTCTACTTTAGCAGTACATTCATATACCCATTCATCAACCCCTTCCAAAATTTAGTAATTTCTATTAAACATTCAGGTCAACTTTTTAATTTCTTTAACTTCCATATAAGAGAGACTCATATGTAGAATGAATTAATTTTACATTCAACATCACTTTGAATTTTGCCTTATTTTTTATTATAGTTATATAAGAAACAAATGTTTCCTTAGAGGATTAGTTTGTTATCTATAAAATGAGAAAATAACTATGTTCAATATTAACTGAACATTTTGAATATTACATGTTTCCTATATATAATTTACCTGGTTATTTAAGACATTTCTATAAATATAAAATGCATAATATTGGTGTTTTAAAATGTTAAAATCACATTTTTTAAATTTTCTAGTGCTCACTTTGTGGCCCAGGATGTGGTATATTTTGGAGAAGGTTCCATGAGCAGTTGAGAAAAATGTGAACTCTTCTGTGGTTGGGTGGAATATTCTATGTGTCTAACAGGTTCATTTGGTTGATGGTGTTCTTTAGTTCAGAGGCATCTTTACTGACCTTTTGTCTAGAATATCAGTCTAATGGTGTGAGAGGAATGTTGAAGTCTCCCAGTATTATTGTATTGGGATTTATGTGTGACTTAATGTCAACAAGAGTTTCTTTTATGAAAGTACATGCACCTATATTTGGGGTATAAATGTTGACTATCATTATTTACTCTTCCTGGATTGCTCCTTTTACCAATAAAAAATGACCTGCTTTGTCACTTATCATGAGCTTGAGCTTAAAGTCTCACTTGTCTGATATCATAGTTGCTATTCCTGCTTGTCTTCAAGTTCCTGTCGAATTGATTATCTTGCTCCAGCACTTTACCTTAAGTTTGTTATTCTCTTTACTTGTAAGGTGTGTTTCTTGCATGCAGCAGATAGATGGATTCTGGTTTTTAGTTCATTTTGCCACTTTATGTCTTTTTATTGGGGAGTTAAGGCCATTTATGTTCAGTGTGATTATTGAAAGATAATTTTTAATTCCTAACATATTTAGATTTAAATATGTAGTAGCAGTATTTGTTCTTCCCTCTTAGTAGAAAACAAATAACCCAATCAAAAAATTGGTGAGTGAACGAAATAGACACTACATGAAGGAAGAAATTTAAATGGTCAATAAATGCTTAAAAAATGCTCAACATCAGCAATCAGAAAGATGCAAATTGAAACTACTCTGAGATTTCACCTAACTCCAACAAATGCTGGCAAGGATGTGGAGAACTGGGAATTCTAATATATTGTTGGTGGGATTGCAAATTAGTGCAACCACTTTGGAATACAGTATGGAGAATCCTCAGAAGAATGGAAACAAACTTACCATATGATCCAGCAATACCACTTCTGGGTATCTACCCAAAAGAAAGAAAACCAAACTTCTAAACTAATGCATGTATATGTATGTTCATAGCTGCACAATTCACCTTTACTAAACTATGGAACCAGCCAAGATGTCTATCAACAAATGAATGGATTACAAAACTATGAAATATGTACACAATGGAATTTTGCTCAGCTATAAAGAAAAACACAATTATGTCATTTACAGGAAAATGTATGGAACTGAAGAATATTTTGCTAAGTGAGATTAGTCACAAAAAAATAAGAAATCAGATGCTCTCCCTAATATGTGAAAGCTAGGAAGAAAATGGGTCATAGGAGGAACTCTAGATTAAGAAGGTATTCTATAGATGAGCAAATAAGGCAACCTAACTGAGGGAAAGAGAAGGGGAAGAGTAAAATTCTATAAAGTACTTGATGTATTTTAACAAGCATTTCAATGTAAATCACCTTGCCATACAGGAAAAGAAGGGAGGGTGAGGGAATGGGGTGGGAATTGGGTAAGGTCTAATTGGGTTATGTGTGCATGTATGTTTACAGCTTGGGGATGACAGTGATCATTAGGATGTATTTAGGCATGAGACTAGTGCCATACTAAAATAAAGGTAGAGGAAAGCTATACCTATAAATTATCCAATCACCGTCTTGGGGCATTTTATACAATTAGCAAGTATGTGTAATACTTCAACCCTTCAGAGTGGTGAGAATATGAATAGTTATTTTGAAAAGATGACAAAGTATACAGTAAGTTTCACTGATCCAGAAGAATAGTTTAGCAACCAAATATTATTAGGGACTTTGTCATGTAATTAAAATAACACATTGTCTATTGCAACTTAATTCCTAAACTCAATTTTTTTTCTGCTGTAAAGATTGTTAATTGGCAACACTCCAAAAGAAAATGTGTAGGCATTGTATGATGCAAAGGGAAATGATTAGGAATATTTCACATGACCTTTCACACACATATTTCCCTAAGTACCAACCCATTTTAAAATGATTTTTGGTAACTATTGAGATATGACAGTGAAATTGAATATGAATGTAATCTGACTAGGTGATTTCTCTAACTGGTAACCATTTATTTCATGCATAATGATGAAACTAAATGATAGATTGAAGTACTGTTACTTCTTAATTTTATTAATCAAAGCTTACAGTGAAATCTAAAGTTCTTTCAAACTTCCCCAAGCATTCTAGATTACATTATTGTACTCCAGGGAACATTTCAGCTGGGTAACATCTGGTAGTTGGCATATGCAGTCAGATAAGAGCATCAATAATTTTAATTGGTTTCTCAATGAACATCTTCTCTCATAAAAATATTGAGCTATGTTGTAAACCATGTAAATTAGGAAAAATCTGCAGAAAATTCAAACATTAAATCAGCTTTAAATATGTAGAATACAAAGAAGCAGACATTCACTTAATAGGGTAAATAGACATCAGTACATCAGAAGCAGCAGATCATCAGTACTTTTATATTTAGCATTCCTATGTTTGCAAATGTCTGAGAATCCACTTGACAGCTTTATGCAGTGTGATCAATGTGATTCACACAGTGTTTCACTATCACTCCTTTATTTATGTCTCTGTCTTATTTTAACTTGAATATTAAAGAGTTGACATAAGTAGACTTTTGCGTAGAAGTAAATTATGTAGTGTGGGTACTTAATTAAAATACAACATCTGCTTAATCAAACCAATATTGTGCATTAGACACTTTTATAATATGATATAGAAGAAAATGACTTTAATTCTTTATGGACTAAAACCCAGAAAAGGAACCTATATTAGTTTTTCTGTCTGCCTTAACAAAATTTCACAGATTGGGTGCCCTAAACAATAGGCATTTATCTTCTGTATGTGTGGTACCAGGTATTGAAACTAGGGACATTCTACCTTTGAGCTACACCTCCAGTCCTTTAATTTTTTTTATTTTTTTACATATTCTTACTATGTTGCTGAGAGTTTCACAATGCTGATGAAACTGGCCTCAGGCCTGTGATCTTTATGTCTCAGCTTCCCAAATTCTGGGATTATTGGCCTGTATCACCATGCCTGAATCAGAGGGTAAAATTCCAAGATCAAGATGCCAGGTAGAAAAGACTATGGTGAGGCCCTTCTCTCCTCCTAGGTTTGTACATAGCAATTTCTGTGCATTTGTGGATAGAAAGGGAGAGAGAGGTTGCTGGTATTTCTAGCTCCTACAAGGGCACCAGTATGATCAGCCGTAGGTCTCCACTTTAACTGTAACTTAAAGGCTCTATCTCCATATACAATCACATGTGGCTTAGGGCTCCAACACATTGAATAGATGAGGCATTCTATCCATAACAAAATTTAATTCTATGTTTTAATATAAAAATAGTAAGAGGATGAAAAATAAGAGATATATTATTGCATAAAATATGCCCACTTTTAAGGAATGAAATAGGATAGAAATATGAAGTGACACTTTTTTTTTTTCTAATTTCTTTAAATTCTTTCTCAAAGTCTTATTTACCACCTGTGTAAAATACAGGCACATTTAACAATTATTTCAGTAATATGTTTTTGTAGTAAAAATAACAATCTAAGAGATTAAGGTTTATAAACCTCTTAAAAATCAAAATAATAAAAAATGTAAATTTACTTTAAGTTAAAGCTTTCTTTCTATTTGAGAGTACTTTTATATTGAGATGTGGTGCTTGAATATCTCTCCCTGCATCTAATGTGTTTTTTTTTTAAATTTTCAGAAATATATTCAGTAGGAGTTTCAAGTAATTATATAATCTTCGTTTAGTTGGCTTAAGGTGAGGAGAAAATAATTTTCCTCCCCACTATTTCACATTACTCCTACCAAACATCACCAGCTCTAACAAACATTGACAATCACCAATTTCAACAATATATTTTATATACATTTTTTTTCCTTACTGAGTACTTTGTTGACATGGCCTCCTGGTGATTATTAGTGCTAAAAGACATTCTCAGTTTTTTAGAATACCTAGGATAGAACTTGGACTTAACTCAGGATGTGAGACTATCTGGACACTATATTCTAGTTGGTCTTTGGGTTCATTATATTTTGTTTTTGATGCATTTTTATATGAATTTTATTGTGAATTAATACTCTCTTTTTCCTATGTATATTAGAAATGATATGTTATGGTGCAAAAGTCACAGTGGAATTTGTTTTATGTGAAAATCTGATGCTTGTTAATTTAAGGATTGGGAAAGTATTCATGTGCCTTTCAGAAAATGTCAAGTGTCACTGTAATGCAACTTATTTTCTCTATATAGAAAACTGTTAGATTGTAATTATGGAACTTTAATGCCATCACCCTAATAACAAAGGGCAATATATTAAAAAAGCATTAAATATTGGAATCTAACTAATAACTTCCTAGGAACAGATTTTTAGACTTGCAAATTTTTCCAAACTCAAATAAGCATAAACCTCTGTCTTGACCAGCATTCTCACTGATGTAACCCACAAGGACTGACCATACAATTTAGAGGATGATTATTTTCTCACAGTTTTTGGAGATTTCCTTATTCAGTCCACATTAGGCTGGGTCTAGGGAGATCAAAGCATGGTGGTGGGAAACAGAGAGAGTAGGACTCCTTGCAAGAGTCTGTGACTGTAGCTAAACTTAGACTGAGAAACAATAAAACTTTACAGCAGGGAACACAGTGGCTACAATTGGCCTCAGCAAGACCACCATAAATCCATAGACCAACCAGCCAAACTTCCCAGCCAACTCCTATGGCTACAGATGAACTCTTGCCTTGCTGAAATTACACAAATACTGTTCATCAAGAAGGTTCATGTACAAACTATCCTAGTAGAAGCCTACATGGCTACAGAAACTTGTGTGGCAATAAACAAAACAATGGGGTCTGTGAGTTGGTAAATCATCCTTGCAGAGGTGGGGGTGAGGCTACAGTAAAATACATCAGAAATGTGAATTAGCAGACAATACCTAGGAATACTCTTGTGTGCAGGACCTATGGAAGACATTTTGTCAAATCTCTGCAAGACCTACAGCAATAAAAACAGGACTGCCAGCAGTGTTGTCTCTGGGGTGAAGTAACTTAGCCAACCATGCTGTAGGCCTGGAAAGCAAGGGTTAGGGTGAGGGTTAGACTTAGGCACAATTTAAGCTAAAATGTATCAGAAGAGACAAAGCAAGTCACTTTTTACTAATAAAAGGAATAATTCAATAATAATATATACTGATAATAAATATTCATATCCGAAATATGGATGCACCCACTTTGCTAAAAAAAAAAAAAAACAACTCTTTAGGATATTAGGCCTCAAATAGAGCCAAAAACAATAATATTGGTAGATATCAACAGACTGCTCAAACTACAAGATCAATCTTCTAGGCCAAAGATAAATATTCTTCAGACCTAAAGAACCATATAAACCAAGTGGATCTAGTAGATCTATACAGAATATTCCAACCAACAGCAGCTGAATATACATTCTTCTCAGCTGTTCATGGAACTTCCTCCAAAATATATCACATTCTTGGTCACAGAACAAGTATCAGAAAATTTAAAAAATGTAATGTAATTTCTTGCATATTTTCAGATCATACTGGAATGGAAGTAGAAATAAACAACTGGAAGACCAAAAAAAATTACATAAATACATGTAAAGTGAATGATACCCTTTACTCTTTTTGTAGTACTGGGAATGGAACCCAGGGCTATTCTACCTCTGAGCTATATGTCTAGGCCTACTTTTTACTTTTTTATTTTGAAACAGAGTCTCACTAAGTTGCAAAGGGCCTCACTAAGTAGCTGAGGCTTTCCTTGAACCATGATTCTCTTGTTTCAACTTTTCAAATGCTGGGATTACAACCATGCACCACTATGCCCAGCTCAATGATAAACTTTTCTTTTTGGTGGTACAGAGGGTAGAACCCAGAGGCTTTCTACCTCTGGGCTATACTCCCAAACCTATTTTGTATTTTATTTGGAAACAAGGTCTTACTAAGTTGCTGAAAGCCTCACTAAGTAGGTGAGTCTAGCTTCGAACCTGTGTGATCCTACTGGCTCAGATTCCCAAATGCATGAATTGCAAGTGTGCACCACCATGCTCAGTGCTCAATGATATACTTTTGAATGAGAACTGGACAGTTAAACAACATAATAACATACCTCAAGGCCCTCAAGAAAGAGTAACATACTAATCCCCAAGTCAGTAGAAACAGGATATAAATTCAAATCAATAAAATAAGGAAAGAAAGAAAAAAGGAAGACAGACAGAAATGAACCAAAGAAAAATTTATGGTTCTTTGCAAAGATTAACAAGTCTGATAAAACCTTAGCCAACCTGACCAAAAGAAAGATAACAGACTCAAATTATTATTAAAAGGATAATTTGAAAAGAATACATCAGCATGGACAATGGGGAAGTACAGAATATCATCAGAAATTATTTTGAAAATTTATACTCCAACAAACTGGAAAAATAGAAGAAAACAACACATTTCTAGACACATACAATCTACCTAAATTGAACAAAGATATAAAACTGACCAAAAGTAAGCAGAGAGATAGAAACAGAAATAAAAAGTTCTATCAAAGAAAATTCCAGGTCCAGATGGATTCCCAGTTGAATTCTACAAAAAACTTTATAGAAGAACAAAACTCAATATTTCACAAGTTATTCTGTGAAATTGAAAGAGATAGTGCTCTTTCAAATCCCTTCTATGAGGCTCGTATCACCTGAATACACTGAGTAAAGATCACTAAAAAAAAGAGAATTACAAGCCAATATTCTTGATGAGAGTAGATACAAAAATTCTAAACACAACATTAATGATACACATTAAAACCCATTTCAAGAAAATTTTACACAGTAACCAAGCTGGCTTTATTCTAGTAACATTACTGAAATAAACAGCCTGGTTCAACATTTGCAAATCAATACAAGTCATTCACCACATAATTAAAATTAAAGACAAAATCCACATAATCATCTCAATAGGTGCTGAAAAAGTATTTGACAAAATTCAACACACATTCTTTTAAAAAAATTCTTCAAAAAATTGGTTAAGAAGAAACTTATTTCAATTATATTAAGGTAATATACAATAAACTAGAAGGCAACATCATACTGAATGAAGAAAACTGGGAATTTCCTTTAAAACCTGGAGAGAGATAAGGAATCCCACTCTCACCACTCCTTTTAACATATTAATGCAGAATTTTGCCAGAGTGATAAAAAGAAAGATATAAAAATAATTCAAATAGAAAAAAAAGAACTGAAATGACCTCTATTTGTTTATGACATGTTCCTATTCTTAAAAGACCAAAAAAGTTCTACTAAAAGACTTCTGGAGCTGAATAGCAAAGCAGTAGGATACAAAATCAATCTAAAAAATTAGTAGCTTTTTTATATAGCAACCATGAACCCACTGAAAAAGAAATCCCAAAGCCGGGCATTGTGGCACATACTTGTAATCCCAGCATTTGGGAGACTAAGTCAGGAGCATCGCAGTTCACTAACAGCCTCAGCTATTTAGTGAGGCCCTTTGCAAATCAGTGAGACCCTGTTTCAAAATAAAGAAAAAATAGGGCTGGGAGTATAGCTCGGAGTTAGAATGCCTCAGGATTTCATTTCCAGTATCGCAAAAAAAAAAAAAAAAAAAAAAAAAATTCAGAAACCAATTTCATCCACAATAACCTCAAAAACAATAAAGTACCTAGGAATAAATCTAACCAAGGAGGCCAAAAACTTCTACAATGAAAATTAAAAAACACTTAAAAGAAATTTAATACCTTAGAAGATCAAATGATCTTCTGTGCTCTCAGATAGGCAAAATAAATATTATCAAAATGATCATTCTACCAGAAGCAATCTAAAGAGTAATCAAAATATCAATGTTAGGTCGGGCATGGTAGTGCATGCTTATAATCCCTGCACTTGAGAGGCTGAGACAGGAAGATTGCGCAAGCTCAAAGTCAGCCTCAGCTACTTAGTGAGGCTCTCAGGAACTTAGTGAGACACTATTTCCAAATAAAAGTATAAAGTAGGTCTAGGAGTATAGCCTGGAGGAGTATAGCCAAAAAATACTAATGTTATTATTCATAGACTTAGAAAAAATACAGTCCTAAATTTCATATGGAGAAACAAAAATTCAGAATAAATAAATCAGCTATCAGAAAAAAAAAAAAAACATAAGGAAACATCACAATTTCTGATTTCAATGTATACCACAGAGCTACAGTTGTAAAACAGCATGGTATTGGCACAAAAACAGACACAAATACCAATTGAGCAAAAGATACAGAAATTAGTCCACACACTTATTGCCAATTTACCCTCAAAAAAGATGCCAAACATGTATGTTGGAGAAAAGACAACCTTTTAAACAAATGATGTTGGGAAAACTGGTTATACAGTTTTAAAAAATAGAATTAAGTTTCTATGTCTCCTCCTGTATAAAACTTAACTCAAGACATAGTGAAGACAATTAGGGCAGAGACTTTACAATTACTATAGGAGAGCATAGGACCAACACTCCAACATAGAGGTACAGGCAGAAACTTCCTCAATAAGACCCCTCAAAAGGACAGAAAATTAAGACAAGAATTAATAAATAAAATGCCATTAAACTAAAAAATTTCTGCTTATCAAAGGAAATCAAGGGTCTAAAGAGAGAGCCTATAGAATGAAAGAACTTTGTCAGCTATCTCTCTGATACAGAACTAAAATCTAGAATATACAAAGTGCTTAAAAGACTTCACATTAAAAAAAAAATTTACCCAATCAAGAAATGGTCAATAGAACTGGGCATGGTGGTGCACACTTGTAGTCCCAGCATTTGGGAAACTGAGACAGGAGGATTGTGGTTCGAGGACAGCTTCAGCTACTACTTAGTAAGGCCCTTTGCAAGTCAGTGAGACCCTGTTTTAAAATAAAAAAATAAGAAATATGGCTGGAGGTGTGGCTCAGAGGTTGAATGCCTCTAGGTTTCATCCCCAGTATCATAAAAAAAGAAAGAAAGAAATGGTCAATTGAACTAAATATATACTTCACAAAAGAAAAAATACAAATGACCAATAGACACATGAAAATGTGTTCAACATCATTAGTAATCAGAGAGATGTAAATCAAAATTACACTGAGATTCCATCTAACCCCAATCAGAAGAGCAATCAAGAAGTCAAACATAAATTCTGGTAAAGATGTGGAGAAAGAGGAACTTTTCTAAAATTTTGATGGGAATTCAGTTTAGTATAGCTGTTATGTAGACCAGTGTGGAGATTCCTTAGAAAACTGGTAATGGATCGATTCATCATATGATTTGGCTGAATCACTCTTGGATATCTTTCCAAGTGTGAAATCAGAATAGTATAGTAATATATGTGTATATGTATTTATACCAACATAATTCACAATAGCCAAATTATGGAACCAAACTAGGTATCTATCAACAGATGAATGATTACAAAATTATGGGATATATACACACAATGAAATTCTACTCATCAATCAAGATGAACAATATTATGTCATTTGCAAAAAAATGGATGATCCTAGCAAACATCTTGGTAAGTGAAGGGTCCTATGTTTTCTCTCATATATAAAAGTTAGCAAATAACAGAGAATATAGAAAGACTTTAGATATTGCAGAAGAAATTCCAGTGGAGCAAGGAAGGTGATCTAGGGAAGCAGGAAGGAGAGGACTAATCAACAAAAGATTCACTTCCATTGACATTTTGAATATATGTGAGAATACCAATGCCAACCTCAATATTTTGTATGGGGAAGGAGGAGATATGGGGAGAGAGCTGAAGGAAAGCCCAAGTACTGTGTGCATGTATGCCACTCTCACTATGAATTACATTACTGTGTGAGACCATAATACACCAATAAATTTATAAATAAAAATGGAAAAATAAATTTAATAATTGATTTTCAAATATAAAGATTCAATGTTGTAACAGATATTAGTGAAACTGATGGATTAAGAAAAAAGAGTCAGAAAGAGAATTTACATACTGGCTTTCCTTGAGGAGATATGACAATTATTAAATATTTGGTCAATCTATCAGTGCTTTTCATATGAGGCAGAAATGAAAATCTATTTGAATTCTTTTACTTTCCCTTATACTAGAGCAGGAATGGGGGTGATATGTGGAAGGGGTTTACTATTGACATCTTATAGTCAGTCACAGAGATAACAAACTTTCTGCTGTACCTAAAATGACTGTACATAGGAAAGAATTGAAACACCTAAAATTCCAGTAACACCTACATTGAAAAATCCTGAACAAAAATAGGCCCCAAAAGAAATTATTTTCATAAAAATACGTTAAATTTATTTTTAATACCTTTAATTGGACTTTGGCTATTCATATGGCAGAGAGAGAGACAGATATATATATATATATATATATATATATATATATATATAGAGAGAGAGAGAGAGAGAGAGAGAGAGAGAGAGAGAGAATAGAGGCTCTTTGTTGAGGTTCTTGAATTTCTGCTCTACAGAAGCTCTTCAGTTTAATGCAATCCTATGTATTGTTCTGCCTTCTAGTTTCTTTTGCCCATGGGGTTTTGTTGAGAAAGTTTTTATCTTGCCATTGTGTTAAAGTATTCTTTTAATTAGTTTTAAAAATTAGATTAATTGCTTACTACTCTTAGTTTTATAATTAATTACTGAAAATGTAGACATTTGGCTTTTTTAAATGTTGGCAAAATTTTCTTTTTTTAAATTTTTTTTCTTTTTTTATTTTTTCGGTGGTACTGGAGTTCCTGGAAGCCCTTCTACCTCTGGGCTACACTCCCAGACCTATTTTTTAAATATATTTTTAAATTTGAAAACAGGGTCTTTTAAGCCAGCGAGGCTGGCTTTGAACCTGCACGATCCCCCTGTCTCTGCCTCCCAAGCGTGGGGATTAGAAGCGTGCGCCACCATGCCCGGCAAAAATTTCTTTTAATATTGTCACTTCCCATATGTCTGAGCTTTTGTATTTTCTAATCTATTTTCCAATAATTTTACACAAATAACAAGTAATAGAGTTCCTAAGCAGCCAATATGTCTAAAACAAATGAAGAACTTACCTCATTTTGTCCACAGATAATCTTAATTTTCGGTTCTCTTTCTCTAAAACCTCCATTGGAAGTGATGTGAATATTCATTTTTTATGCATAACTTCCTTAATTATATCAGTCTATAATCATAACAATATTGCAAAAAATATTATTTGGGTTCTGTGTGGTTCAGCATTCTCACTTGCTGTTATCCAAAAATCCTAAAAACACACAATTTAGAGAAAGGAATATTTGTTTGCTTATAATTTTTGGAGATTTCAGGGTTCAGTCTATGTTATGCTGTATCTATGGATCTCAGGGCATGGTCGTGGGAGAGCAAGGGTTCTGCTCTCACATCATGAAGGCTGAAAGTAAAAGAGCAAATAAGAACATTAAAAAACAAAAGCACAGTCTCTACGGGCACAATCCCGTTCCAACTTCATCCCTCTTCCATAGGTCATCACCAGTAAATCCACTGCAACTCTCACCACTTATGTCAACTCTGAATATTAATGCAGTAGCTCTTCAGGGGACATTCTATAGCTAATCAATTCAGTTTTCCAAAAAGAAAGATTGAGCTGGAAGCTTTAAATTTGTGTGTGTATTTGTGAACACAAAAAATTACTTTGAATTAAAATTTTATTATTATTTTATTTTGAAAATCAGTTATATTTATTGTTTACACCTTTACAGAGTGAAAAACAAGGTTCTTCAACTTAAGAGTATTCTACCTGGAAGTTTTTCTTAGAAATCCCATCTATATTGGTGTCAATAAAGATAACTTGCAAGTTCTCATGACAGTGGAAAGCAAAATCCCACAACCTTAAAGAGTGTCAGAGGAAAGTGTATTAAAGTAGAAACAGCTGTTATCTGGAATGATATTTGGAGTTGTTATACCCTGCAAACAGCTTTCTTAAGCAAATTAAAAATTTTCAATTTTCTGTGTTGTTTTTTCTTCACATCCACCTCCCAATATTGATGCTACACCTCTGAAGAAATAACACCACCACACAAGCTTAGTGTCTTTTGTGTGTGTGTGTGTGTGTGTGTGTGTGTGTGTGTGTGTGTGTTTGGGGGGGATGGTAGCATATGTAGAGAGAAGTAAAGTGTAAAAGCAAATGATTGAGGCTTTCTTACACTTTTTTTGTAAGAATCATTTTTTATATTTTATTCATATTCCTTTTAATGCACTATACGTTCAACAAATTAATAGTACACCAGAAGAACAGTAATTCATAGAATTATTTAGTTCTCAGGAGGTATTAACACTAGCCAAGGGGAAAAGTAACATATTGATGTCACAAATGAAAGCAAAGACAGAGATCAAATCACAAAGCATATCAGTGGTCTCAGGTTGGCCAGAGACACTTGTACAATAAATCACTGGCTTCTTTATTATCAAGTATGGTGCCGGAGCCAGCCGGCAAAAGTACGGGTTCCAAAGAGAGGAGTGAGGATGAAATAATATAACTCTAAGAATTAAATTCCAAATATTATTTATTCCTAACATGAAAGGATCGCCAGTCTACTCCTGGGTCGATATTTCTACTGGCCGATACTTCTTCTCTTGTGGAATTTATAGTTTTTAGCTTTAGGTTACCCTAGATGAGAAAAAGTCCAGGCAGGTCAAACAATACCCTGGTGCAATACAAACATCACAAACCTAGCCTTAGCTCAGACAGAACAATAGCATCATTAGCATTAATTACTTTGAAGCCTCTTTGACCCCAAACCTTGTTGACTCTGGGCAGAAGGACAGTCAGATGTATGCTTTTCATAAAGATAAGGGGAAGACCTTAATGGCTCCCCACAGTATGGTTATTATCTCTTTTCCCAAGAGACAGGAGGATTTTTCTATTTATTTGTTTTGCTCAATAGTGTGAAATAGCAAGGTAATGCTGTATTCACACAGGTCTTCTTTTACACTCAAATTCTCTACCTTGATCCCAAATATGAAAATAATCACATTTGAGGGTTGAGCCTACAGATAAAGCCAGCTGTACATGTGCTCCCTCTCCTGCTTTCACATACCATTTTTTCTTCTTCTTATAAATCTTCAATAAAAATAATGATCTTAATAATTCTTTGGTGGGCCATTAGTTAATCAAAATTAAAAACAAAACAAAACAAAAATACACATTCCTTGTTAGAATCCCCATTCTAGTTAGAAATACATAACCTCAGTTTAGTTTATGTCACAAGTTCTCGGGGCTTCAACTCCCAGCAAATGGGCCTGGCTAAATAGTAGAAGAGGAAAATGATCAGAGATATGCACTCTACTGAAATAACATTTTTACTTTTTAAAAAAGGTTCTAGTGTGAATTACATATTACAAGTGTGTGAGTTATCACACTTTAGGAAATGGGCTTTGCTAACTGGGGAATGTTAAGGAAGTCTGAGCATGTCCAGTGATCCTGGAATGAAGGCCCTTCCTTTTACTGATTAGGCAATGATAAAATTTTAAAAGTCATATAAAGAGTTTTAAATACAACTGATGCTATGATAATAAAAAAGTCCTAAGTCAGTCTGAAATATGAAAATCTTCTGAAGTTCTCTATATTGTTTATCTGATTTGTGTTTGTCAAGAAATATAAGATCACATGTATAATTGAACAAAAGAATATGTGACACATTCAGATTGGAGTTCTAAATTTAGGATCCCAACTGCTAGATAGAGAAATTTGTCTCATTTATGTCTGAACCACAAAGGTAAAACTATACAATTATATTGAAATATCTTTTCAGTCCTAAAGAATCTAAAAAAGAAAGGACAGAGAGAGAGAGAGAGAGAGAGAGAGAGAGAGAGAGAGAGAGAGAGAGAGAGAGAGTTGGGTATTTGATATAGAAAATAACTTTTCTCTCTTCCTCATGAAGCAACAGTTCAACTTCTGAATGTAGCTGCACACCTTGGCTTCAAGATTCCTGTTTGCATTTTCACACCTCAACTTTATTTATTGGCTTGAATTTCCTCATATTGTTAGAAAAGCTAGTAGATTACTGTAAACTATATTTATCAACCTATTATTACTTTAAACTATTTTCATGTTTTAATATTATTAAATACATACTTGAGGTATATTCAAATGTTCAAAGGGATTAATTGCTTGGTAATTATTTTTATTTCACTTTTATAAGTTGTCTGTTACATTGATTATTGTAATGTTATCTGCTTTTCTAAATCAATCTCATTATTAAAAATGATTTTTAAGGGCTGGGAGTGGTGGCGCACGCTTGTAATCCCCGCGCTTGGGAGGCAGAGACAGGAGGATCGCGCAGGTTCGAAGCCAGCCGCGCGCGCTGGCTTAGGAGACCCTGTTTCCAAATAAAAATGTAAAAATAGGTCTGGGAGTGTAGCCCGTAGGTAGAAGGGCTTCCAGGAACCCCAGTACCACCAAAAAAAAATGATTTTTAATAAAATATAATTTAACTTCTTGCTTACCTGCATGTTCTATGTGGCCCAAGGCAGATGGTGTGTTGGATGGAATAGGAAACACTGTCTGCTTATATCAGAAATTGTGCATGTGAAAGCCAGAGTTGCACGACTATCATTCATGCCTTTTGTTAAAATGTCTCAGAGGTGACACCACGTAGTAGTTGCTCAATAAATATATTTCGAATGAAAATTTCAAAAGGAATGAACTACATGTGAAGATAATTGGACAATAAAGAAATAAATGCTAATAAAGACAATAAAGATGAGAAAAAGGAGGTCCTGGGGTAGATATTAAATAGTCCTGAAGATCAGATGTGAAATTTTAAGACTTCATTAACAACTTACTTATTCCAGAAACATCCTTTGTTATCTGTCATATCATAATACTTTCCTATTTTGTACTCTTAAATTTCTCTACTCTGATACTGCTCCTTTTTGTTCTTATACAGAAACCATTCTCAATTTACTTTTGTTTAAAAAATACCAAAATCTTAATGAAATGTTATTTACTTATTGGGCATTGAAAGGTACTTGAGATGAAACTTGATTTTTCAAAACAAAATTCAGTGAAAGCTATTATCTTTATTTTTATTGAAATAAATACATAACTGTGGTTCAGAAAGTGATACCATTTGCAATGACATCGCTGATAGGTAATAAAACTGAAATTTTGTTTTTAGTTTGTAATGTTGTGTCATCTACTTTTCAATGAGCTGGTGGTTTATCAAGACTTGTCTTCTCTCTTCACCACTCTGTTTTCATCATTTCAGATTTATGTAAGGTTTATTCCATGTATTCATTCACAGTTCAGAGAAGTTATTCCTTGTGTCAGCTCTCTCACACTACATGAAGGACCTGCTCAGGGGGACTTTATATTTCAATAATATGGTCAAATGAGTGAATGGATTTCACTCATTCCAAATAAAATGCCATGTATTTTCTGATGACTCCCATCCCAGTGTTTCTAATTTATACAACTTTTTTTTATGAGTTTTCTATGCTATTAAACTGATGATCTTTCTTTCCTTGAAAATTTCCTTTCCTGCCAGGTTTGATGCCACAAGCCTGTGATCTCAGCACTTGAGAGGCTGAAACAGGAGGATGACAGGTTCCAGGCCACTCTCAGCAATTTAGCAAGATCTTTTTTCAGAGTGAAAAATAAAATAGGAGCCAGCTGTGGTGGTGCATTCTTGTAATCCCAGTACTTGGGAGGCTAAGACAGGAGGATTATGGTTCCCGGACAGCCTCAGCTACTTAGCTAGGCCCTTAGCAGCTCAGTGATATCCTGTTTCAAAATAAAGAATAAAAAAATAGGGCTGGGAGTGTCACTCGGAGGTTGAATGGCCCGTGTTCCATCCCCAGTTTCACTAAAAAATAAAAAAATAAAATAAAGTAGGAGTGGGGATGAGGGTAGAATATTATTGGGGTTAGTTCCCAGTTAACAACAACAACAACAAAAAAAGAAATATTGCCCACCTGTTTTTGCAGAACCAATGTACTCCTGATTTTCTTCCAGCCTCTGTTGCTGCCTTTTATAAACACTTGCATATGCAGTTCTTTGTCATGTTTTCAAAGTTCAGTTCAATGATTTTTTATTTTCTTTCTCATTCATCTAATTTTATGAGTATTTTCACCTATGGCTTTCATTGTCATTTGTAAAGTCTTGCAAAGTTGCTTATTTATTTATTTATTTATTTACTTTATATATCAAATACCTACCATGTTCTAGTGATTAAGTGTTAGAGATACAGCAGTGACAATGGAATTCCCTTCATACGTATGGAGGGTAATTTTTAGTAGAGAAGCACACAATATCAAAGTAAATATCAAGAGGGGAAAGTATTGTAAAGATAAATGAAGTAGGTGTTAGGGTTTGGCAAGAACTATGTTCTGTTTCTAGCATATGAAAAATACTCCAATGTTAAAGTAACATTTCAGCAATAATATGAAGAAGATATATAAATGATGTGGATCCTATCTGGGAGAATAACATTTCAAATGAATGGAAGAATCCATGAAAGATTCTGCATGGGCTGAGGAGCATAGCTGTAATCTTTATACTAGGAAGGCTGAGATGGGCAGGTAACTGGTTCATGACCAGTCTCAACAACTTAGTGAGACCCTCAGTAAGTTATTGAGACCCGTTTTTTCTTTTTTAACAAAAATACAATAAAACAGGGCTGGGGGTGTAGCTCAGAAGTAGAAATTTTCTGGGTTCAATTTCCAGTACTAGCACAAAGAAGATTCTTGAAAGAGAACATGTTGGATATTTAAGAATGTCAGGTAAAGGTGTGGCCATGGAGAGGTATATATTTAGGAAGATGTAAAAGGAGAGAGAGCCAATGATAGAGACAGAGAGAGATTGAGAGAAAGAGAGAGAGAATTTAGGGGTTTTGAGATCATAACAAATCTGTGTTTTTTATTGGGAGTGATAGAATCTACAAACAAGTTTTGAAGAAAGGAGTGCTGTGATCTGATTTTCTTGCTGGCCCTATGGAGTTTAGAGTACAGCTTGGCAAGTGCCAATCCAGCTGACCAAATAAAAAGCTACTATGATAATGAAAACAAGTGATAATAGTGCTTGAACTAAGAAGATAGCAGCAGAGATAGTAAGAAAATTGTCAGTCCTAGATGCATTTCTAAAGTGTGGCTGAAAGAATCTAAACTTTTAGAGTGCTGGCCTAAAACTTTTTCTTGGGCACACTATCATAGATTTTCAGAGACTTATTTAATATTTCTACCTGTTCATACCATTGATACCTCAAACCAGCTATGCTAAAAAACCAAGAAAATGAGTCTTGACTTAATCAGTTTGCCCTTTTATAACAAAATTCATACTTAAATGTGGTGGTGCATGCCTATAATCCCAATAGTTGGGAGGCGGAGACAGAAGGATCATAGATTCGAGACCAGCCTAAGACTAGAAACTTAGCAAGGCTCTCAGCAAACTAGTGAGATGCACTTGGAAACCAAATTTTAAAAAGGGCTGAGGATGTAGCTTGGAGGTAGAAACACAAACATTCAGGGCACAGAAAACACTTCTACACCCAGTGAGTGTTATTCTCACTGTCCTTGCATGATTGCATCAGGAAGGTTATTTGGTGGCTATAAACCTCCCACTTTTTAAGTGTCATAGGTGACTAAATAATACCATGTTGAAAAGTGGCTAAAGAATTTGATGAAATGTCAATTTGCTCCCTCATCTGTCCCTATTTTTGCTCAATTTCCATATTCTCTTGCCTACATACTATACTGTATATATATTGAATTCTTTAGTATATGGAAATCGTTTCCATCATTTGCATACTTATTAAAATTATTTAAATGCAGGTTTACATTCACTACTACAGCCTAAAAAAGGAAGAAAGATTTCTGATGCTAAGTTTTTCTGGGGTAAAGGAATGGTATGTTATTCCTTTCTTTTTCAAAGATCTCCAAGTTTCTGCTTTTAAAAGTAATGTTGGGTTTTTTATTCAGCGACATAGACTTCTGAAAAAAATGGTTTGTTTCCCAGTATATTACCTTTGCCCCTTCTCTTTGAATATTCTTTATGCTGCCTATCAACCTGGAAAACTCCTATTTTTTCCTAAGTATGATGAAATATAACCTTTCTTGAGAACTCCTGCGGGCTACTCAATCACTTTATTATTATTTTCCTCATATTGAGATATTTTAGCTTGAAGTTTTCTTTGGTTACATTTATTCCACTGTACAGTAATTTCCAGCTTCTATATCACTCCTCAGCAGATAGCTAAAACATTGAAAAGTAGGGTAGAACTGCCTCTTGATTGCTGTTGCCTGGATTCATAAACATTAGATGACCCACACATATATGTTACTGTTTCTTATAAGTCAGAATTCTGCATTGGTTTAGGAATTAGAGGAAGGAAGAAAAGAAATAAGTAAGGAAAGACCAAAGGAAGAAGTAAGGTTATCATTTTACCTTCTGCCCACAAATGTTCCTATGTAATTTTATGTTTATAATTTTAACTTACATAATCGTGCATTTTCTCATGATGCAACCACAGAAACAGTTTGCTATCTTATTTCAACAATAGTAAAATATAATTCTTTTCACTTTTGCTATTATTGCCAGGCTGTTTTTCATTTTACACAGAGAAAAACACACTTACCCTGATTTCCATTCCTGCCTAGTGTAATTTCTCTGATGAGCGATTTATGTATGCCTTGGGTATAGCCATTTATATTCAGTTAAAGAGGCTAATGAATGGAAAAGCCATGTATACTATAAGATCTTGATGAGTTATTTTTTTTTTTCATTCGGAAATTTGTGGGGAAACATATGCAAATGGAGCATAACAGTAACACATTAAAGAATTGAACTTTGTGTCTCCAGGTTTCCATTGTGTGTCTCTCTTGATCTTAAGCAGCCTGAATTTCAAGAAAGTAAAAGTTTTCAACTATTGAGATGAGAACTTCATAAACGAATTCTTTAGGAAGTATGGGGTTGGTTGGTTACTATAGAACAAATGATTTTGAATTTTTCTTAGTATCATAATAGTATAAATGTTAAAAACATATCCACTGTAGAATACATAATGCTGGTACTGGTAAGAAATATGAGTTTTGAAACAGTATTGTTCCTGAATTTGAGATCAAAAGTCCTAAAAACACTTGATACTATAGTTCTATACTACAGTTTGAAAACAAGTATTGTTATGCCTCCAGCATGGTTCTTATTGCTAAGAATTTCTTTGACTATGTTGGGTCTTTTGTTCTAGCTTATGAATTTTAATACTCTTTTCCAGCTCTGTGATGAATGACATTGATATGAGTGTACTTACGTTTTCAGGCATCATAGCTTACTAAAATAAAAGGCTTTATTTCAGACAATGCAGTACACCTAGAAATGCTCAGAATGCTATGTGTTATCTTGAGAATTGTCTTATACAAATTTACGTTATAGTCTTTATTAATGACCTGTATCATTGTCATGAAATCTCCCAAGGAAAGTCGGATTGACCTTATAATAATTTATTTCCTAGTAGCTGTTAACATGTTAATATATAAAATTAGTGAAAGTTAAAAGCCACCTTCTGATATACAACCTTGGGAAGGAGGTAAGTGCTCTTCATCCATGGATAAGCAGAGCCCTTCCTCCTGGTGAGTATTATAAGCAGGCAAACTCTTTAAGATCAATGCAATGCAAATTCACTATTGTACTTTGATTTTATCTCTTGGCTGTTTGAAAGAAGAAATCCTACTTTATTTTTAATTCTCTCTATATACAATATAATAAAAATCTACTCAGTAAAAAAAATCATAGTGTCGAGATGTTTCTCACATTTTTATCTCATTCAGGTAAAGGTAGAATGCCAAGGACTTGTCAGACTGTTGTCAGCTAGAAAATTAGGTTAGAAGAAAGTGGTTGGGCATGGTGGTACACACTTGTAATCCCAGCATTTGAGAGGCTGAAGCAGGAGGATCACAGTTCACATACAGCCTCAGCTACTTAGGTAGGCCCTTTGCAACTCAGTGTGATCCTATATAAAACTAAAATAAAAAAATAAAAAAATAGGAGCTAGGCGTGGTGGCTCACACTTGTAATCCCCATGTTTGAGAGGCTGAGACAAGAGGATCATGCAGGATTGAAGCCAGCCTCAGCTACTTAGTGAGGCTCTCAGCAACTTAGTGAGACCCTGTTCCCAAATCCAAATAATGGAGGGGAAATCTCAGCAAAGTTTGAATGGAAAGATAGGAGAGGAGGAAGGCTGATCTTGATTAATAAGGGTCTACATCTGAATATGTGTAAAATTATGAATATGACATGGTTAACCTGGACAACCATTGGTGGGAGGGGGGAAGGGAAAACGGGGGCGGGGGGAAGAGGGCACCAAATAGAGTTTAAATGTATACCATTTATGTTTAATAAAAAATTTGTTTAAAAAATTCTATAAGTTATATTTATTGTATGTTACAATTGATATTTAATAAATGATACTTTTATAAATGAAAAAAAATAGGGTTGGGAGTATATCCCAGAGGATGAAAGCCTCTGGGTTCCACCTCCAGTACCACTAAATATAAATGTGTATATATATATATATATATGAATAAATATTTAAAAAAATAAAAAAGTAGGCCTGGGGGAGTAACTTAATATAATGTCTGCGAGTTCCATCCCTAGTATCACAAAAAAAGAAGAGTGTTTCTACTGTGTGTGTGTGTGTGTGTGTGTGTGTGTGTGTGTGTGCGCTTATTCATCCAATCCAACACACATGCACTGTTATCTTTTACAAACCTACTATTGAATTAGTAAGTAATAAACTCATAATAGTTTGTTTGGAAAGATTGGCATAAATTCCTCCATTAGTTTAAATTCCTCTGGAACATATTCCACCAACCACATCATTTATTTTCAAATGTACATGATTATCTAGGAAATTCAGATTACATATTATAATTAAAATTTAGTTAATTTAAATGAAATATTACATTTAATATTTAATAAAGCAAAGAGAAACCAAGAAAGATGAGGCAGCATTGAGTTTTTATAAGATATATATTCTATAATAACCTTGAGATCAAGATTAAATAATTATCATTAGAAAATATTTAAGTAAAAATATAAATATATGAAATGTGAAAACATCTTTTTTTTTTTCCTTTGAGGGTCTGGGGATGGAACCCAGGGGCATTCAACCTCTGAGCTACACCCCCTGCCCTATTTTTTATTCTTTATTTTGAAACTGGGTCTCACTAAGTTGCAGAAGGCCTCACTAAGTAGCTGAGGCTGTCCATGAACCACAATCCTCTGGTCTCAGCCTCCCAAATGCTGGGATTACAAGGGTGCGCCACCACGCCTGGCTTGAAGACATCTTGATTCAGAGAAATAGTCATAAATTTAAATGTTTTAACCATTATAAAGAGCCACTAAATATAAATAATAAGTAATTTAATTAAGTATTTAAAAGTAATAAGAATATAATCTAAAGGTAATATTAATAAAATATATAAAAGCAAGAATTAATAGATTAAAAGGTAAAAATAATTAAAGGTGAAAGTACATGCAATTGTAAAATAAAATATAAGCCCTTATTAGAAACATAAACAAAATATTTACAAGTGTGAGGTGCTGTAGATTTGTTTTAATCTAGGTACTTAAAGAGACACTGAGTGATAACCTAGTTCAAAGGATACTTTCAATTTAATGTCTGGTGAATATTTAACATTTTCAAGGTTTTCAATCACTGATAAGGTTAAGTCCAAACTAATTTAGAAAGCCTCTTTTTCAAAATAAAAAAATATAATAGAGTTTGGATGTAGCTCAGTGGTAAAATTCCCCTGTGTTTAACCCAGTAGCACAAAACAGACATTGTGTTTTATGGTCTACAGTGCCATCGACTAATGTCTACTTTAATATTTGGAGCTTACATGAGACTTTTTGGTTTTGTTTTTTGAGAAAAACAATAGTCTAGAATCTAAAGCCTAGAAATTCTAGTCAACTTAGAATATATCAAAAGCCTTGGATACATGTGTTCTGGATGACTTTTATTTCTGAGTAGGGCTTGGTAATCAGAGGGCTAAGAGGACAAGGTCCTAGAGGCAGGTGTACTGAGAACCATGCAAGTTGCTAGAAATGGAGAAGCAGTTATTCAATAGGAGTCAACACCCTAAAAGACATTATGACTTAAGAACTAAGAAAAAATTTTTTCTGAATAGTGGCAAAATATAGAAAGAAAAAAATATGCAATAATATTAATTAACTATTACTTGTTTATCTTAAGTGAGCATTAAATACTAAAAATTTAGAGATACTGAGTCTATACTTGATATTAAGTAGAGTCTGCTATCTAGTGATAAAAAAAATTATATTGAAGCCGGCCATAGTGGCGCACGCTTGTAATCCCAGCATTTGGGAGGCTGAGACCAGAGGATCGTGGTTCGTGGACAGCCTCAGCTACTTAGTGAGGCCCTTTGCAACTCAGTGAGACCCTGTTTCAAAATAAAGAATAAAAAATATGGCAGGGGGCGTAGCTCTCAGGTCAAATGTCCCTGAGTTACATCCCTATACCTGCAAAAATAAAAAATAAAATAAATGATGCTGAAATCAGAGGGTCAGGCAAAGGTCAGTGAAAAAAATCACAAAAAAATATAGCCAAGACTGAAAAAGCATTTAGTAGGAAAGCATTTTCTGTGGGAGAATTTATCAAAACTTCTATATAAGATAGATCAAGTTGTCTATGGTAATATGTGCTAATATTTTAGTCAATTTATCAGACCATGACTTATATCATTTTGCTTGTAACAAAAATTTTCTATCTTTTTTTTTTTACATCAGAATGGATTTGTATTACCACTTTATGTCATTCTCTTGGATATGATGCTACTTTCAGGGTATCTGATTGCTTAGTCCAGTTTAAGCTGATGACTTTTTATTAAACTAAGTAAGATAGAAAGATAGAATAAGAAGAGAAATTAGAACAAACTTGCTTTGTATGACCTAATATCTTCCTGAGGTGACTGTGACACTAAACATAAAAATAGGTGACACTGTTTCAGGGTCTTGAGGTATTGCGAATAATGTATCTGTTGATTGTAGCTTTTGGAATCAATTTCCCACAAGTGTCCAGCAATATGAAAAGTATGCAGATGTTGAAATTTAAAGTGAATTGATATACCTCTTCAGTATATGAATAATTATATAATTTGCTCAAATTATGCTTGTAAAATCAGGCAGAAGCTTAGACATGAAATAGATTTCTTCTATTCTGTCTGATAATAAGGCTATCTTACTGTATTTCTTCTTGCAATAATCAACCCTAAGCATTTTGTTGATGAGTAATTGAAAGGCAGACTACTGGTTTCAAGAGGGCCATTAGGTCTTATATACTTAAAAAAAATCCCTGATATCTGCAGAAGTAAATGTGCATGAAACTCAGAAAAAAAAATCACTGATTTATTGAAAAATGGGTAAAGAAAATATTAATCAGCAAGAAATAGTCATGGATATTTAAAAATATATTACAGGTCAAATTGCACTATGAGGCAAACAAAGCTTGTTAAATATCAAAATAGATAAGACAGGAGATTTTTCTACAGTATATAAATGGAACACAGAACTATGCTAATACCACGTGTTTATAGCTACAGAGACACAGCAAGATTATCATCCTATAGAAGAACATATGGTCCACTCATAGTAATGCTACCATGGCAGGTCTGAGCAGTTGGGACAAACCATTTTGTTCACAAAGACTAAAATATTTATTATTTTTCTGCTTAAAGAAAATGTTTGCCAACCATATAGATGATTCAATAGATTTTTCTTCTTTGGAGTTGTAAACAAGAATCTTGCTAAATTTATGAATCAATATTCATAAGGTTCTTTTCTACAAGGTTTTAGATTTTCCGTGTATATGATTATGTATGTAGAAATAATGACACCTTTATTTGTGTGTTTTAAACTTTGCATTTTTCTCTTGTTGGACTCTGTAATACTTCCAATTGAAAAGAAGTGATGATAAAGAATATGAAAGTCTTATTTTCAAGTTTAGGGGGAAATAATACAGTATTTGATCACATAAAAGTTCTTTAATGATATATTTTTATCAGAGTATAAATTATCTTCAATTTCTAATTTACTGAAAATTGCAAACATGCATCTATTAGATACACTGAATTTTAAAAGCACAATGATTATAATGTATTCTCTAAACATGATACACACATGTATACATATTTATATGTATATAACATATAAATGTAAGGGATACTGCATAGAGCGATATACAGAAAAATATACTAGTATTTGTATCTCAAGTAGGATAGTATATCTTAGCAAAGCTCCTTTTCTACTATTTGCCCTTTTTCTATATACACCTATACATTGTCCTCATATGAAAATATTAAAAAGCAACATAACCCCAAATACTCAGAATATCATTATGCATGCATTAGAGTGAAAATTTTGAAATGTTCACACTTTAATTAAATTAGATTATATTCATTATTAAAATTTAACTTCAAATTTTAGGAAGTACTAATTTACCAACATATTTAATGAAAATGGACAATAGATATTTTTAATCTATGTAGTATTTTTTCAAATTTCCATTTTTTAGGAAAGAAGCATTATGATTGCTTTGCATGGGGATATATTTCTAGATGTTGGAGGTTGAAGCCCTTGGATTTCAAGCTCTGGTTAGAATTGATTATGTGATGTTGCAGTTTATCCTGTTGTTATTTGTAGGTACTGGTACCTGCAAAGTTTTAGGTCTAATTAGCATTGTTGCATAGAATCAGTAAAATTGAAAGGAGTTTGAGATTTGTTCCTTTACAGTAAGGTTCACTATGTCTTATAGCTACAAAATACCATCAAACAATATCTGTCCGGAATCAATAAAAATAAGAGTGTTCACTTGTTTTTGTTTTATAAAACACATTTCACTAGGTAGTGGTGATGGGGGATATGGATCTGAGGTCTTCATACTGAAAGAATACCCCTAAGTTGTCCTTTGCATATGTAGCTGTCATCTCCAAAATTAAACCATGTGACCTAAAATACTAATAGATATATTTTTATACTGTGGAAAAAAATAATGCTTTGAAATTAGTTAACCTTCCAGAGGTTGATAGATATAAATATGCTCCTATTCAGGTTTCTCCTGAAGTGCAGGGTGTACCTTAGGGCTGAGAAGACATAATGGCCACAGAAAATATCTTATGTGTTCTCTATCTCTTCATTCTGCCTTTTTAAAATTATTGATTCTGTAGAAATGCAAATAATGTTCTACCACCTGCTTATATTTGCATTTATTTCATCTGATTTGCCTCTGGGTTATTGCCACTGTGCTTTACTTGATAATAATCCACATTTTTGGAGAAAGTGACTTTTATTGCCTTTGCTGAAAAAGCAGTTTCCTCCCCTACTTGTCATGTTTTACTGTTGCAAAGCAAGTTTTGTTTGATCTTAATTATTGCTTGAGGCAAAACAGGTGGATTTCCTTCTTGGTTTTAAACCACAACAGATCAGGGTGTTCTGATGATGGGTAAAACCGAGCCCTTCATAGAACCGACATTGTTGTGTGCAAACTTTTCTCATTTTGCACCTGTCGTTTTTCGTCATGGTACATCATAGTTACCTCATGCTGTGTAGCCACATGGCCACCAAAATGACACTTACCATTACAAATAAGAGCACAGCTTGTAGTCTTACCTGCACTTGTAGAGTGAAAAATCTTTGAGAAAAAAACGAAAAGGAAAATCAATTGATTTCATAACTCATCGTAAATTAGTGTATTTTATTTTGACATTTACTCTTTAAGGTCATACTATGAGCTTAAATATTGATTGTTAAATATATTTCAGAAAAAGACTATATGAGGAAGTTTTAATGAACAATAGCAATTAATATTAGGTTTCCTACTAATCTTTCCCATTGAGAAATAACAAAAAGAAAGCAGAACCTGGGATGTTGATTGGTAGAGAACTTGCATCATGTGGGTGAAAATCTTTCAGTCCTCACCATGAAAAGAAAAAGGAAAAGAAATAAAAAAAGAAGAAAGAAAATGGAACTAAAACAATGATTATGCTTTTTAATCATTCTATAATATATACTGTGTACTACATTTTTATATGTGGATGTATATATTTGTTCATGAACATTCACGCATATAATTTATATTCATTCTATGTAGCAGATCTTATGTTGATTCCAATTTTAGGACCTGGGAAGCTGAGACAGCAGGATTGCAGGTTCAAGGCCAGTAATTTAGCAAGACCCTACTTCAAAATAAAAACTGAAAAGGTTTGGAGTGCAATTCAAAGACAGATCATTTCTGGTTCAATCCTCAGTACCACACACAAAGAAAATATTTATTCCTCTCTTTTATGTAACTATAATTATATGAAGAATTTTTTTTCTCTTTGGGTATATTATTAGCAGTTTATATATTTCTTTGTTATATTTTCTAAAAAGAACATAATCATTATAGACAAATATGTTTAGAACCAGTATTTTCAATTTGTTGCATTATGAAGAAAATATTTAAACATAACAATATACAGTTAAAAGCATGAATATACACATGCACTTTGAATCATATATACCAAACTTTAATAAAAAATGATTCTAGTTAGCTGAGAAATCTACAGTTTATTTCCTCTATTCCAGTTCTTGAGTTTATCTTTTTCTATTATGAATTTGTGTTACATAAAAAGGAAAGCATCTTTATTTGAAAAAAATTAAACCCATATAAATCACTGTAACAAAAGGAATAATGTGACATTATTTTCAATTCCATTAAAGCCAGGAAAAAGTAAGGTAATAATTTTGTACAGAAATAATTGACCTGTTACACCAAGTAGTTTGAAATAACTACACAGGTGAATGTGATTATTGCCAAAAATATAACCAGAGAATGACAGATGAACCTCAATCTAAAAGGAATATATACAAGAGTCCAGGACATGAGATAGAAGGAAACGCTATTGGCGTTTTTGCTAAGCTTTCTGAAATGAATTTTCTATTAATATTTTGGATGACATAAATGACAAGGAACAAAGATGTATCAAATATGCAAGTAATGGTGACATCTATAAAAATTTTAGTGATTAGAAAAAATAATAGGAAGGACATATAAATAAATATTTAACTAAAATAAAATAACATCATCTAATCTTCAGGTCCTGTGCTAAGTGTATTGTGTAAGTTTATTTAAAATAATTGCAGCCAGGTGTGGTGCTACATGCTTGCAATCCCAGAACTTGGAAGGCTGAGACAGGAGGATTGCAGGTTCACATCCATCCTCAGCAACACAAGGCCACCACAACTTAGTGAAACCCTGTTTCAAAATAAACAATAAAATACAACAGAGAGTATAGCTCTGTGGTCGAATGCCCTTGAGTTCAATTCTCAGTACTGTACACAAACACCACACACACACACACACACACACACACACACACACACACACACAGACACACACGGACAGTTGTTTTGAAGAAATAATATGTAAATTATTTCTTTATTGAGGCTAATTAATAATTATCAATTTAAATAAAACTTTATATATCCATCATCAGAAATTAAGACTTTATATATTGTTATTAATCCAACTTAGAACTTTCTTAAAACTATTGTTTTTTATATTTTATATGTAAAGAAATCCACAAAATTATTTTGTGATGACTAAAGTGCATTTTTTCAAGTGAAAGCTACATTCATTGCAATTTGCCCTTGATATTAGTCATTATTATCTCATTGTAATAAAAATAGTTTGGATACAAAAGATGTTTTCTCATGGTTCATTTGGTTATATATTTTTGATAATTGTTAGCATGAAGATTAAAGATATGTACCTGCTCTCTTGACTATAAATTTAGAAGGTTTGCTCTGATGTTGTTTCTTTGATTTTCCCAACTCACTTTATATAAGTTGTGTTCAGCAATATTTGTTAAATAAAAATTTTATAAGAGAATCATTTATTTAAAATATGAGTTTACAAACATCTGCAGTTACTTTAACAAAGCAGTGATTTTATATAGAAGATTGAGCCACTGCTAAAATTAGTTAACCACTTTAAATATTCACATTACATAGTTTCTGCCTGAAATGCTCACACAACTGATTCTGTGTCACTAAGAGCATTGGAAGCACCAAATGCAATTAAAAATAAACTACCTGCTGTTGCTGCAGAATTGCCACCAGAATTAGCACTCAAGTAATTTTAGCAATGCAGGTGTACATGTGTAATGGCGCTGTCTCAGAACTCTTCTCAGATATTACCCAGTGTGAATGGAAAGTGGTATAGTGTCATAGCTGGAGAGCAGACTGTCTTTTCTTCTAATTTAAATTTTATTTTCAAAGTGTCTTTTTAGTGGCATTATACAGGGAAGTACTGACAATTTGTGTAGCTACCTACAGTTCAACATATGCTATAATTTCTGTTCTGCATAAAGTCCCTGCCTTTCTCCGTTGATTTCCATTTCCAATGTGGACTGGAGTGAGATTTAAAGAGAAAAATATATACTTGAAAGAAATAATTAAAATAAATTTTATCTGTGATGTGAGTAGTTTTTGTCTTTTATTTTTAAATACAATTTAGTAAATCATCAGACATTATAATCCCACTTAAAATATTTATTTAATTCACTCAATCTTCCTTGAATTACGTTTGTATAGTAAAGAATATTTCACTTCCATTATATAAGAAAACACAGTGATAAGGCAAATTTATTGATCATTATCTAAATTTAGAACTGATTCTTGCCAGAATTCAATAAATATATTTGTTAATGTCAGTTAAACACAGGAGCCCATCTTTTCATTATACTTTTCATTAATTTTTCTAATGCATATAATTTATATCCTATTAATTATAACTATGTGTAGCATTAATATTTATATTTTATAGTTTTATTTATAATGATGTCTTAGGTCTATATGTATTGAACACAAATAGTTTGTTGTGATGAAACAAAGGTTCATAGCTTCAGTAATTCAGTATCATAATTAATTGTTCTAGCAATGCAATTCTGGAAGTTGGAATGGAAATCTAATAATTCAATTGTGAAAACAGATGAGACTAGAGAACAGTTGATTAGAAATCTGCAAAAAGAATAACTTATTGGTAAATGCAGTTCACGAGGTCATCAACTGAACTATTATAGACATACTCAGAAAAATATGTATTCTAAAATACATGGCCCATAATATATTTTTATATCATTACTCCTATTTTTTATAATTCACAAAATATTTGCCTATAAGTTTCAAAGTTATGTTGTTTTATTCACATAATCATAAAGGTGAATATTTGTCCTTCAATATTTCATTTCTTCATCCTATTTCTGTTGAATTTTCTTTTTACTATCCTTTTTGTCTAATATTAATTTTTATTTGTTTTTCTGAGGTTAGTAATTACCTGCTTTATTTCTATTGTTTTTCTTTTTTAAGGATATTTAATTTCTAACATTTATAACTGAATTTTTATTTTTTTATTTTTACTTGGAAACAGGGTCTCATATATATATACATATATATTATTTTTTAATTTAATTTTTATTTTTTATAAGTGGGACATATTGAGAGTGGTGTACATTTACATTGTGCTTCATGCCCTTCCCACTCCCATTCCCTCCTCCCCCCAATAGAGAGTGTCCAGTTTAATCATGTTGTATTTATGCTATTACACATATTCGTGTGTAGCTCCTCCATTGAACAACCTCAGCTTTCTTCCTCTCCTATCCTTCTGTTCAAGCTTTGCTGAGATTTCCCCTCCATCATCTGCAATCCCTCTGGTATTACCACGACTCCCTAGCTTGAACATATTAGAGAAATCATATGTCCCTTCTCTTTCTGTGCTTGACTAATTTCACTTAACATAATGTTCTCTAGTTCCTTCCATCTTCTTGCAAATGCTATTATTTTATTTTTCTTTACAGCTGAATAGAATTCCATTGTGTGTATTTCCCATAATTTTGTAATCCATTCATCTGTTGATGAGATCTAGGTTGGTTCCATAGTTTGGCTATTACAAACTGTGCTGCTATGAACATGGGTATGCATATGTTAACATAGCTCTCTGATTTCAACCCCTTTGGAAAGATAACCAGGAGTGGTATAGCTGGATAAAATGGTGGATCTATTCCCAGGGAAACAGGGTCTCTTAAACCAGCGTGGCTGGCTTCGAACCTGCCCGATCCTCCTGTCTCACTTCCCAAGTAAGGGGATTACAAACAAGGATGTGTCACCATGCCCGGCTATAACTGAATGTTAAACTTTATGAAACCAATTTTGAGTGCTCATTCTTTTTTTTTTTTTTTTTTTTTGGTGGTAGTACTGGGGTTTCTGGAAACTCTTCTACCTCTGGGCTGCACTCCCAGACGTATTTTTGTATTTTTATTTGGAAACAGGTTCTCTTAAACCAGTGAGGCTGGCTTCAAACCTGCGCGATCCTCTTGTCTCCGCCTCCCAAGAGTGGGGATTACAAGACTGCGCCACCACGCCCGGCTTGAGTGCTCATTTTTGAAGAATTGTGCTACTTATCTTTCCTTACTATATGTATGATGTGTGTATATGATGATGTTTGTATCTATATACATATGTATGCACATACATATAAATTATGTGGTATATATATGTATATATAGTCACCACATACTCTACTTATGATTTACTGACTCGTTTGTTTTCTGCACTTGAGTAGATTGATGCAGTTAACTTCTTCTGTGTTACCTCCAGCTTCCCTTGTTTAATAGTTTTCTTATTAAATATATTTATTCTGTTGTTATTTTATTACATAACCAATATTTATAACTGCTCTCTAACTTGTATAAAAATAACTAATAAATACATTCTTCCAATGAAAATATAATCTTATTATCAGAGCTTGATTTCTGCTTTAGACTCTGTAAATATCCCAAGCTATTTGATTGATGAAATAAAGTTTTAATATCAGATTTATATTTTAAATGTATTAACCAACAATTATTTAGACTTTTTCAATGTGTTTATCCATTCATTGCATTTTTGAGAAATTTTTTTGCAAATGGTTCATGTTTAATGAGAATTCTTAGATTTGCCCTGTGGACTTGATTGATATTTTGCCTAGACAGAGAATTTCAATTTTTTAAAAACACTTAGAACAGTACTTCATTGTTATCTAGCTTCCTGCTTATTGGTAAGAAGTTGATAAAAATCTGGTTCCATTTGTTTGTAGATAAATAATTTTGATTTCATTTTTATTATTATTTGTATTTTGGGCTTTTGGATTTTTTCTGTAATATTTTTGTAATTTATGATTACTTTTGCAGTTCTCAAATTTTACTTGATTATTTATACCTTTATACCTTTGTGTTATTATTTATTTCTAGAAAATTTCAAACTCTTAGATCTTTATTTCCTCACCATTAGTATCTCTGTTTTCAGTCTTTGTAACACTAATTTTTATTTTATTTGCTGGGCTATTAGAGATGATCCCTAAGCCAATTATCCATGTCCATTATGCTCTTTTTTAGTTTTTAAATTATTAAATTAATTTTAAATTCATAACTAATTACATGTAAAAGATTTGGGAAAATCCCAAAAGCATAATATCATTTAAAATACAGAGAATATTTGTATGTCCTCATTTTTCTTTTTTTTGTGCTTTTATTGGTGTATTATAGTCTCACCTCATAATGTAAATCATATTGACAATGACAGATATGCACACAGCACATGGTGCCCCTTTCCCCTCCCTCTCCATTTTCCTCCTTCCCAGTACAGAGTACTTAGATTGACATTGGTATATTCACTTTAATACACATAATCAATGGTAGGGTTTCCATTACTAAACCTTATCTCCTCTTCCTGTGTCCGTTGAGGTTCTCCTCCATTATCTGGAGTCGTCTTGGATCCCAATTATCCCCTATTCTGCACATATTAGAGAAAACATATGACCCTTCACTTTCTGTGATTGGCTCTCTCACTTAAAATAATGTTCTCCGGGTAAGGACTGGAGAACTTGTCTTGCAAATGACAAAATTTTGTTCCTCTTTATCACAGAGTAGAATTCCATTGTGTGTATTCCTCATAATTTTGTTATCCATTTACCTGTTGATGGACCCTTAAGTTGCTTCCATAATTTAGCTATAATGAATTGTGCTGCTATGACATGAGTGTGCGTAAATTACTGTAGTTCTCTGGTTTCAATCTCTTTGTAAAGATATCCAGAAGTGGTGTAGCCAGATTATATGGTGGATCCATTCCCAATTTTCTAAGGAATCTCCATTGCAGCTGAACTAGTTTGCAATCCCACAAGCAGTCTAGAAGAGTTCTTATTTCCTCACATCTTTGTCAACATTTATTGTTATTTGATTTTGTTATGATTGTCATTCTGATGGTTAGATGGAATTTTAGTGTAGTTTTGATTTGCATCTCCCTGATTGCTAGCGATGCTGAACATTTTTTCATGTGTCCATTGACCATTTGTTTCTTTTCTTTTGTGAAGTGTCTGTTCAACTCAGTTGCCTATTTTGGGTTGTTTCTCTAGTGTAAATTCTTTTAAATTTTTATAGATTCTAGATATTAGTCCTCTGTCAGAGGGATAGCTGGCAAAATTTTTCTCTCATTCTGTAGGCTTTCTGTTTAAACTCTTATTTTCTTTGATGACCCAAACTTTTAATTTGATATCATATCACTTATTAATTCTATCATTTATTTATAATGTGGCTACTGCTAATTGTGTTGCTATAAACATTTATATGCCTGTATCACTTTAGTATTCTGGCTTTAATTATTTTTGAAAGATACTGAGAATGGTATAGTTGGGTCATAGGGTAGTTTCATTCCTAATTTTTTGAGATTCTTTCATACTGATCTCCATAGTGGTTGTACTAATCTGCAAACCACCAGTGGTATATAAGAGTTCTTGTTTAGCCAGGTGTGATGATGTATGCCTGTAATCCCAGTCTTGGAAGGCTGAGACAGGAGGATCAGAGGTTAGAGGCCAGAGTCAACAACTTAGTGAGACCCTGTTTCAAAACAAAAATAATAAAAATGGCTAGGGGTGTAGCTCTGAGGTAGAATGCCCCTGGGTTTAATCCCCAATTAAAAAAAAAAAAAAACAATAGCAAAGAAGCAATCCTGCTTCGCTATATCCTTGCCAGAATTTATTATTGTTTGTATTTTTTATTATTGCCATTCTAACTGGGGTTAGATGGAATCTCAGTGTACTTTTATATTGAATTTTTATAATAATTCTGTACTACTTTATCATTGTCTCTTTATGTGTAAATTAACGCATTCTTATGAATTCTTTCCATATTTTGTTTTGTTTCATTTTTTTCTTTTATTTTGTGGTACTGAATATGGAGCCCAGAGGTATTCTACTTCTGTGCTATACTCCCAGCCTTATTTTTTATTCTTTATTTTGAAACCAGGTCTCACTGAGTTACAGAGGGCCTCACTAAGTAGCTGAGGCTGTCCAAGAACCACAATCCTCCAGTCTCTGCCTCCCAAATGCTTGGCATTTTCTTCTTTTTCCTTTCTAAACTTTTACTTTGAACACAGGATATAGTTCACTTTACACTAATCTGGCTTGGAGTTCACTGAGGACCTACAACTCCAACTTTATATTTAGCTAGTTTTCACAATTTTTCTGCCCCATTTGATTTTATTTTTCTCATTGAATGTTCCTTTTCAACCACTTGATGCTGCCTTACTTAAATCTCTGTTTTAATTTTCCTGTGGTCCTTTGTGACAGTTTCCATTTTTCTACTATTTTCCAACTGTTTGTTTATTTTTCCAACATTTTACCTAAGGTTCTTGATTATATTCCTAATACATTTTTAAAAAGATTCTTGTGTGCTAACCACAACATCTATGTCTTCATTGCATCTCTAATTATTGATTATTTTACTATATTTTTCAGCTTCTACACATGTAGAGATTATTAATTGCATTCTACATATTTTTAATGATTGAGTCTGAATGTTGTCACAAGCAGTAACATATTATTGAAAATCATTTTGATATGCTATGCTTAGCTTTATTACTTTTTTAAAAAATAGCCTAATACATTTATTTTATCTTTAATTCTAGCATTAACCTTTATTCAAGGTTTTGATCCTTACCCATAAAGTATGGGCATTCTGGAATCTACATTTAATTCGCAAGGGGCTCAGAAAGTCTTCTCTGTATAGAAAATATATTTAAAAATTTTTCAGCTTTCAATAGTCTTTCTCCACTCATTTTTCAAACTCTGAAAGACACCAGTGTTCCAAGCTAAATTACTGTAATAATAAGCACCCCTGCTTTCTATCATATACTTACTGGCAAATCTGCATAGACTTCTGGTGCCATCCTCTGCATTTTTCTTTATTTCTAGGAGCCTGCAAATTCATTTCAGTTGCTTTAGCAATAAAATCTACATCCATTCTCTTCACTTAAATGAATGTATGGTATCCTCTGCATTCTGCTTGTGGTGAACTTTCCTTCTCCATGGTCCAGATTGTATTCTTTGGCAGGAATCCAGAAGGAACATGAAACTCACCTGTGACCCTTCACTGATAGTTCTTAGTGCTGAGCAGAATCTGGGGTAATAACTCAAAACAAAGGTTGCCTTTTCTACTTTTTCCATATTTACAAAGTTATTCGTAGTTGTAGGGATGGTTTGGTACCAGTTATGTCAGAAGTATAAACTCTATCACATGTCTAGATTTTCAAAATAAAATGTTTACAGTTTCCAAGTGAAACAAAAAATTCTAATATAAAATGAATTAATTATTTACTGCACAAAAGATCACACAAGTAAGTTTAAAATAAATAGATACTAAAACACCATGGTGACCATTTTGTAAAGGTGGTAGGATTTATTCTAAAACTGTTCATCCTAACATTATAATAATGTATTTGGAATGTATTTGGATATGTATACATACACATATGCACACACATGTACTCACATGCACATAAACACATAGTTTTTTCCAAACAAGGAACACACTAATAGTATTTGAAGCTAAAAGCCTATAAGGTATGAAATGAATATGCCCTAATTATTGTAAGTAAAAATAAATAATAAATAATAAATAATAAATAATAATAAAATAAATAATAATAAGTAATAATAAAAATAAATAATAATTTTAAAATAAAAATTGGCTTTAATGTTGACATTAATATCTATTTGACACTCATGTCCAAAAACAATGCACATCTTTTAGCTCTAACCTAGCTTAATGAGTAATTTTTTGTAAGCTATTTTTCAATAGATAAGAACAGAATATTGTTGTATTATAAGAATATATGAGTTTTAGATTCACATATATCAGCATGTGCATATTTTCAGCAAATTACTTAATCTTTCTGAGCTCCATTGATCCTATTTTTTCTAGAGGAAGAAATAATTGGTAATGCAGATATTCCTTGCTAAGATAAAATGACATAATAGATATAAAAACACCTGGTAGAATGGCTAGCAGAAAGTGGGGCTGGTAAATTATGACAAATTAGTGTTTTGCAAGTTCCTTTTTAATTATATCACAATTTCAGGAATGAGTTATTTTCATTTTGATTGGTGTACACTTACAATGATTGAAAAGTGTTTTATTTTTAAATATATAACATTCTCTTCTAATTTTACCCTATATTGTTGGTAAATTTAATAAATATCTTTAGGAATCATTGAGAACAATCATTGGAGATCAAGACTTAAAAAATAAAAAATAACACATTTTGTATATTACAATGCATTAAGAATTATTGGGAATAAGTTACTGTTGTACCATAATTGTTATTAGACCCATATACCTTATACTAATGTAAATTTTCTCTGAGTTTTTCCAATCTTATTCAATAAAACTATCAGCATATATCTGGGGATACTGAGGTCCAGCATTTAAGCAAGATTGGTTCACATAATTAATAGCATAGCTAGTATTTAGAATTATTTTTAGAGACAAGCATGGTGGCACACACCTGTGATCTCAGTACTTGGAAGGCTGAAACAAGATCACAAGTTAAAAACTGGCTTCAGCAACTTAAATAAGACTCCTAGCAACCTAGGAAGACCCTATTTGAAAATTAAAAATATAAAGTATTAGGGTTGTAGTTCCAAGGTAGAATGACCTATGTTTAATCTCTAGCAACACACACACACACACACACACACACACACACACACACACACACATCCACACAACACACCCACACACACCCCCACACACACACGCACACACTCACA
Source organism: Muscardinus avellanarius (assembly GCF_963383645.1). Classification (NCBI taxonomy): domain Eukaryota; kingdom Metazoa; phylum Chordata; class Mammalia; order Rodentia; family Gliridae; genus Muscardinus; species Muscardinus avellanarius. Next base: position 43,707,754 of record NC_137799.1, read on the forward strand.
ATTTAATATGGAGTCTAAATTATGATTTTGCCATTTCTACACACCAGCATTGATAATAAGAAGAATATAAAACTCTGAGATAGATGGAAAGGCAGACATGACAAAATGATACATTTGGATTGGCTGATGATCAATTTTTAGATATCTAAGGCATCTATGTTTAGAATGAATTCAGAAGATAAGGTGACGGGATTATTAAAACTTGAAAAATAAGCTCCCTCTTTCCTAACACTAAGACATGTAAGAATGATCGACTCTTGATGCCCTTAACAAAACAAAAAACATTATCTCATGCCATATAAATTTCTTATTTACTCAACAGACAGGTGAAATTTTTCAGTTTTTTTTTATGGTTCACTCACGTTATCTTAGTTTACTTACCACAATGTTTATCTCCTTTCATCTCACTTCCTAGGAAAATGATATACTTTTTATGTTATGACTAAAAATGTGTATGGAACAACAATAGAAAAATGTGGTTTTTTTTCCATCTACTATTTTTGAGCTCTGGAATAGAGATATGGATAATAAATAGATATAATGAACCTGAGTGAAAAATGTTTTTCTATGTCAAATATTGAAATGTAAGTTTCAAGTACAATTCTGGTCTACTGCACATCTATGGCAACTTTTTAAGGAACAAGAAGTTTATTATGTCAAGGACAGCATGAGTCAATGGTTTTAGGGGATTTAATAATAACCATGAAAAATCGTCGGTTATGATATATTGGCTGTGACATATTTTGCAAAGTGTCATGTAGATCTTGCTGAATTGAATCAATGAAGGCTGCAATCCTCAGAGCAGAGAAAGTTCATTCAATGTAGGTCGTTGTGTTCCTTTGTATAATCAAATAGAAATAGCCAGAAAGCATTTTATGATGCTCAAACAAGGAAAATGAAACCCTTATTATTCTTTCATTTTAAAATACAACCCAGAATAGACTGCATAAGTGACCTTATTATCGAAATGTGCATTAAAGAAGAATGAACCTTCAAAGCCTTGGTAGTTTGGTTGTTAACAATATATTTGATATGAAAAAGTGATTGACTCAGAATACTGCTTGATATGATTGTAATATTGAGAATATTATAAAAGTTATAAAAATGATAACCAACAATTACTGTACACTCCCTAGGTGTCAATTAAAGACATCTAATATTGCCCTAAGATTAGTCCATTAAAGAGGAGGTAACACTGTGTAGAGAAGAGAAGTATACAGAGACTTGTGGTGAACTGTAGTATCTTTTTCTAAAGAAAGTGAACAATGCTAGGTTCTGGCAAGTAGCCAAGGATTTTTAGCTCTGGCTCAGCACAGATCTTTGCTGCAGGGCAGATTCCAGCAGAGACTTTAGAGGTCTGTCAGAACCAGAGTAAACACATTAATGATTTGCAAGGCCTCAAAAGCACTGATAATTTTTCTCTCAAGTACTTTGTAAATTGTGAAGTTGTATTGGGGGAAAAAAATGTTTTTTTTTAATCTTGGTTTGTGTTTCTTTGTGTTACATATTCTTATTCTGGCTTCAGGGACCCAAAATTATATTTCAGGGCTTACCAGAAAACATTTCTATTGAACACATCAGCCTCTCAATTTAAAGTTCATGCACTCCAGGAGCAAAAGGTGTCCCACATACGATAAAACCTTGCTTAACCTATCCTGAAATTAGCAGACCTAATAGAATAAAAGTAGTTATTTCTCAGAAGCAGAAACAGTTAATCTTTCTTGAAGAAAGAAAATAATCTGGAAACTTTCAAAAATGTTTAAATGAATGTGTAATATGCAATGAAATAATTTTTAGCCATGCCAAGAAGGAGAACAAAACAAGAGAAAAAGAAGATGACAGGAATGAACTCACAAGAAATCTATATTAAAGAAATTATCATAAATGTGTCCATGAAAGTAAATAAGTGACCAAAGAGATAAACTCATAGTTTCAACAGATAAATAAGCTTATTAAAGTAAACCACTTAAAAATTTCCCAAGGCCGGGCGTGGTGGCGCACGCTTGTAATCCTCGCGCTTGGGAGGCAGAGACAGGAGGATCACGCAGGTTCGAAGCCAGCCGTGGGCGCTGGCTCAGGAGACCCTGTTTCCAAATAAAAATGTAAAAATAGGTCTGGGAGTGTAGCCCGGAGGTAGAAGGGCTTCCAGGAACCCCAGTACCACCCAAAAAAAAATTCCCAATAAAATATAATATCTCAAGTAGAATATGAAACATATAGGGAGACAAAATGAATTTACTGGGAGATCAGTGTAGAATATTCCAATGGAAGTGTGGTGAAAGAAAAGAAAGCAAATAGAAAAGTTAACATAAGGCACCTGTCTGAGAAGATATCAGATAAAGATATCAAATAGAAACTTAGGGACTAATTAATCCATCTAGATTCTTATGTAATGTGTACTGTTTTGAAATGTTTTGGTAGTTAGGTGAAATTAGAGTTCATTGAAGCATATAAGTTATGGATTGAATGATGACCAGATACATTGTTCTGAAGATCCCTCTGGCTGCAGGATGTTTGATAGGAAAGGGAGGCCTCAAAGGAAGTAAATTTAGTATTATAGGTATTCAATGACAGAAATTTGGATTATAAAATAATAAAGAGGAGGTAATTGAATACAGTTTGGAAATTGGATTAAATAGTTGATAATAAGTTGGATATAGGAGGGAGGGAAAAATAAAAAAAATCTAGAAAGTTATGAGAATGCTTCCTCATTAAAGAATTAGATAGGAACATGTTTTAATGAGTTATTTAAGGAATGAGAAAAACAAGACATAATTCATTTTGTTTTGTTTGGCTTGGTTTAAAACTTATATTCTTTAAGTTTTAATTAAATCCTTTGAACATTTAAATGTATTCTTTGTTTTAGATATTCTCTCTGCTTTCTGAATTCTTATATTTATGAATTCCTTAATCGAAGTGCTCTGGCTTTTTATATAATTCTATAAACTTTTGTCTATTGTCAGAACCACTTTAAATTCATAGCAAGATCTACAGTGTGTGGTGTAAAATGAAAGAAAAAAATATCAGGTGTCTCATTAGGATAATTCATAGAGAACATTAAAATAGTAATATTTGAATTTTATTGATTTTGTTTTGTATTTTGATTTTCTGTATAAATATCTAAATTCTGTATTTTGTTAGCTCTAAACCAAATAAACTTAAATACAGTGTTGCTTATTTCATCTATATATGTGATTACATGGATGGCAACTAAACTTTTTTTTTTTTTTTTTGGTGGTACTGGGGTTCCTGGAAGCCCTTCTACCTCCGGGCTACACTCCCAGACCTTTTTTGCATTTTTATTTGGAAACAGGGTCTCCTAAGCCAGCACGCGCAGCTGGCTTCGAACCTGCGCAATCCTCCTGTCTCTGCCTCCCAAGCGCGGGGATTACAAGCGTGCGCCACCACGCCCAGCTGGCAACTAAACTTCTTATGACATTGTCTTTGGATTTTTATTAAAATGACAAAAATCATTCATGGCTTAAAAAATGAGGGAAGCCCTGGAAATTATTATTCCAACTTCTATTTGCTTTTATTGTTGCCATTGTTATTTTAACTGCTTATACAAATAAATAGAGTGAAAGAAAGTATTAGATGAGAGTAGAGAAAATTGACAGAAAAGGTGAATAGGAACTTCATGCAGAAAGTTCAAAGATCACATTAGCCCAATAGATATATCTATCTGAACATTTGCATGCATTTAAACAGTTCTACAAGTGGGAAGAATGAGGGATAACATGGGGCATGATAAATAGACATTGAAAAGGACCCCCTGCCCAAATATTTTTTTCAGGCTAATATCCCTCTGTTAGAAGTCACTTGTAAAATTCTATGGGAAGCTTTGTCCTGTTTCTAATATGAATGCAGTCAACAATGACTAAGTAATTTGGCCCTATTTTGAAGGCTTGGTACAATAAAGGATTTCATGCTGTCCCCATTATCACATTAGCTTGGATTAATTGATCTATTCATTATCTGCCAACAAGGAGATAATTTGGTCTAAGAAAAAAAGAGCAAGTGTGTTTCATTACAGACCAGAGGCTAGATTAGCTTATCTTGAGGTTTTGCCATAGAGAGATGCCCAGGAGGCTATGGCAGGGTTTCCAGATCTGTGTATAGCCCTATATGCTTCATGGTGCTGATGATGAATGAAGTTTGTAATAGGCAATTGGAACAAAGATGCAGAAACTCAATGGTATATTTGACTAGGTAAGAGTTTGGGCAATTGATAATCCTCATAATGAATATCACAGAAGCCATAAATATCATTTATCATAATAAGGCTATAATGTATTATTTTCATAAAGTCTTAGTGGAAAAGTTTGTGGATTGTGACAGAAGCAAATTATTTAGACGGTTTGATGTGTATGGACTGTAATTTAGCACAATTTTCTGAAATTTCATGCAATTATTTTTGTGCTTTTATGTTATTTTTTTTTTTCCTTTGGTACTGGGGATGGAACCCAGGGGCATTCTACCTCTGAGAGACAGCCCCAGCCCTGTTTTTTATTCTTTATTTTGAAACAGCATCTCACTGAGTTTCAGAGGCCTCACTAAGTAGCTGAGACAATCTGCAAACCTCAGTCCTCCTGTCTCAGCCTCCGGAATGCTGGGATTACAAGCATGCACCAGCACGCCCGGCTTCTTTTATGATAGATTTAAAAAGTGCTGTCTCACCTTTTTGGTTGTAAGATAATGTGATTTTAGTATTACTCTTACTCTAGTGGTAATTAGAAATGTCTTGGATATGACCCTACTCTAAGTACCTTCAATTTCATGCAAAATAAAGCCTTAGATTTGAAATAATCACTTGAAATTTAGTACATAATGGTGGTATAGTAAATCTACAGATCTTAAATTAATATGGCTAACATTAAAAAGAATGCAGTTATGATATGACCTGTAAAACCAGGACAATATCATGAATGTACATGAAGATATGTCCTATTTTATACCACATGCTTATGTCAGATATTCACTAACAAAATTATCTTTTAAAATTGTCTTATTTTTGTATTCACAGATGTCTATCAATAGCTATCATAAACGTGTAGGTCTATTTTATTTCCACATTGCTTCCATAAACTTTCTAAAGCCAACTTCTATGTCTTTATGTCTCAATATCTCCTTTTTGTATCTTGAGTCTAATATGCATTATAATTTTCCTAAAAATTCAAATCTCATGAAACAGTCACTCATTAAAATATTGAATAGTATATTATTTCTCTCAGATCAAATATCAATGTTTTATTATAGTTTTCTTGCTTTTCTATGTCTATTTAAGGTATCACCTTTTTTTCTTTCTTTCTTTCTTTCTTTATTTATTTATTTTTTGGTGGTACTGGGGTTCCTGGAAGTCCTTCTACCTCCGGGCTACACTCCCAGACCTATTTTTTATATTTTTATTTGGAAACAGGGTCTCCTAAGCTAGCGCACGCGGCTGGCTTCGAACCTGCGCGATGCTCCTGTCTCCGCTTCCCAAGCACGAGGATTACAAGCGTGCACCACCACGCCCGGCTAAGGTACCGCTTTTATATCACTATAACAAAACATTTGAGACTGGGTGCTTTGTAAAGAGGTTGGTTTGGTTCATGATTCTAGTTTCTGCATCCAGACACCAGAGTGCCAACATTCTGGAAAAGATCCTCCCACTCTGCCATAATATGGCAGAGAAATAGATAGGGAACCAGCCATATGCAGAAAGTACCAAGCATATTCCATGCCTCTGTTTTTCTAAATATTCCCCGATTTTCTCCATTTGAGTAATCTCTTACCTTTATGTTAACTCAAGGCATCTTAAACTGCTCATCTTCTATTTTACCTTAGTTATAAAACTAAAGCATATATATATATATATATGGGTTATATATTATATATAATATATATGTGTTTTATACATATATATATACATATATATATATCTTATTCAAATAGACACTATAATTGCATGGTGAAAATAATAGTTCTGTATTCAACTGAATTTATTTATTTATTTTTGCAGTGCTAGGGATTAAACCCAGTACCTCATGCATACTAGGCATTTATTCTGCAACTAAGCCACATTCCAGCCCTTCAACTAAATTTAAGTTGGAGCTCAAACTAGCTAGAATAGTCACTAAAACCCCAAGGCAAATGAAATTGACATATATATATATATATATATATATATATATATATATATATATATTACAAACAGTTAAAATATATATTATGAAAAAATTACAGGTATATATATTGTTGTATTTATACAGACTACATATATGGACAAGTACCTATCTCAATTTGCTCACCTTAGCAAAATGGTTGACCATAGAAGATGCTCAGTAAAATTCTATTCAATGAGAAGTTATATAAAATCGACAAAAATTCTAGCTTAAAGTATAATTTCATGATGTTAAATCAGATTATATTAACAAATTCTTCAGTGTGAATCTCAGCTTACCACTAAGTTCACATTTTTCAAGAAAGTTGATTTAAATACATTTTTAAGGGTCCAAAATGTAAGCATTAAAAACAGAATGAAAACTAAAAATCAGCATGCTTTATTCTTCTCAGTTTTGAAATAGTTAATTTTATTTCAATCCTGTCATCATAATTGAAAATAACATAATGAAATGATAGATAAAAGTATGTGAAATGTCTGATATTGTTAAATTATATTCAACCTAGCACTGTCTCTGTACTTGCATCGTACATTACAACATAAACAATCCGTTGCCTAACATATGATGCAGTCTTAGGACACGTATCTGTCTCAGAAAACCACAGTATGTGCTTCTGCCATGGGCTGCTAACTGATCAATCCACACCTAAATAAGGCAAATGACAAACTATGACCAGTCAAGATGAATGTAGATGTTTCTTTACCTCATTTTCTTTTGTCTGTCTGTAAACATTGCCTGCCCACATTGCTGCTACATTGCTGCTAGGTGGAGCCTTTCAAACTAGCTTTCCTGGTTATGAGTAACTAATTCCCAAATAAATTTTGTTCATGTGCCACCACAACTGACAAAAGTTTTTCTTTAAATAATATAAAATTATATTCTATAATCATATACCATTTTAAAGGCATGGAATGTCCTAATGATTCCTTGGCTTTAAATTATTTCTAAATATCAGACATTCACTTTGTCTTTTCAAATTATTGTACTTCTTAGGAAGACTAGTAACATGTACTTATTAAATCCTAAAATTTTAACCTACCACTAGACCACCAAAATTCAGTAATAGAATAATTTTGACTGTGAATTTTTTATACAGTAGATTCAATAAAAGTATTTTTCCTGTATTAATTATATATTCTTCAATATAATTCAGTCATTTCATTTTATAAGTGCATGGTTATGAAGGAGCATCCATCCAATACCTGTTTATTCCTGTTAAGTCTGTGAAAGTAATTAAAATGTTGATCTCAATCCACTTGAATTTTAGAGAAGTGATTCACACATATGAAGAAAACCTTGATGCCTTTATCATAAATATGTCATGCCTTTATTAGAAGAACAGATGATCAAAATTTTGTGTTCAATAAATTTATTTCTGCTCACCCATAAAGAAGAACATAATTTTGTTATTTACAAGAAAATGGTTGGAACTAGAGAATATTTTACTATATGAGACCAGCTATTCTCAGAAAGATAAGAGTTGTATGTTTTCTCTCATGTGTGGAAGCTGGAGAAAAAATAGGAAGTATCAGTGACTTTAAATAATGTAGCAAGAGACCTATAGAATAGTGGAAGTGGCAAGGGGAGGAAGTTGAAGAGGGGAAAAGGAGTACTGAGAAAGCAAATAATTTCAATAATGTTATGGCCATATACAAAAGCATGACGATTAATTTCACTTATAAATATATATATGTATATATATGTATATGTGTGTGTGTGTGTGTGTGTGTGTGTGTGTGTGAGATATGGAAGGAAACACACACAGAGCTGTGTGTGTATATGTTTGTATCACATTAAATCTCACCATAATGTATAATTGCAGTGCACTAATAAAAGTACTAAAAATAGATTTATGAATGAGATACATGATAAGGGTGAAGAATCTTAGATCAGGTATAACCAATGCTGGTCCTTGAAATTTACTTCTTTCATCTTAATAGAAAAAATTCATAGGGTTGCTTTCAGTGTCAATTATTGGGTTTTTTTTTTTTTGTGGTACTGGGGTTCCTGGAAACCCTTCTACCTCTGGGTTACACTCCCAGACCTATTTTTATACTTTTTTATTTGGAAACAGGGTCTCTTAAGCCAGCGTGGCTGGCTTCGAACCTGTGCAATCCTCCTGTCTCTGCCCTCCAAGTGCGAGGATTACAAGCGTGTGCCACCACTCCCGGCTAGGGTGTCATTTATTAAGTAAATAAAGCATCAGAAGCATTGAGAACAATTGCACAGTGTAGGTTTAACAAATTTTTATTATTATTCTTTTTCCAATTTATGATATTTTATTTACTTTTTGATTTTTTAATAAAGTTTTATTGGTGTATTGTAGTCATACAATACACTGTATATCTAGTGGGGAAAACTCTGAGTTAATTTGGAGATATACATGCACACATCTCCCAATCAGCCCCTACCCGATCTCTAACCCCTTCCCTCCCCCTCCCTCTCACCCATGCTTGGCTTCCTGATTGACGTTGATATGTTTAAGTACATCATGTGCTTTAGACAGTTTCCCTTATCCTTCCTCTTATCTCCTCAGATATGTCAGCTTCATTGCTCCTCTATATAGTCCCTTCTTCATTTAGAGTTTCTCCTGTTACCCATTTCTCCCTAATATTTTTCACATTAAAAAAAGCATCTGATTTCTTATCTTTTGTGACATTTCACTGAAAATGCCATAATTTTGTTCTCCCTTATGCCTGGGCAAAATTTCATTGTGTACATATCCCACAGTTTTGAAATCCACTCATTCGTTGAAGGCCATCTTGGCTGGTTCCAGAGTTTGGCAATGATGAACTGTGCAGCTATGAACATGGCTGTTCACTCATTAGTTTGGTATTTTGGTTTTTATTCTTTTTGGTAGATACCCAGAGGTGGTATTGCTGGATCATATATGGTAAGTTTGTTTTCCTTCTTCTGAGGATCTTCTATACAGTTCTCCAAAGTGGTTGCACCAACTTGCAATCCCAACAACAATGTATTAGAGCTTCTATTTCTCCACATTTATTCCCACTTACTGAAAACCTGAAAGCCAGAGGGCGAGTAACTTTGACAGGATGATCCACTCACAACCAATTTTTTACAAATAGAGGTCATTTGGATCTGGAAATCTGCTGAGAGATTAGGTGAGGCAGCAGCAGCTTCTAGTGCTTCCTGGCCACACAGTTGACGAAACCTGCTGGCCCTTTGCTGTGAAGAAGGCCCCAGTTTCAGGTCTGCAGCACAACAGCCTACAGGCCTGGACTTGGCTCCAGACTCAGCCTCACCCCGGAGCAGGCTCTGGTTCCTGTTACTGTGGGCATGAGGTTTACAGAGATTACCATTTTTCTCTCCATATGTGTGTGTGTGTGTGTGTGTGTGTGTGTGTTTGTGTGTGTATATATATATGTACATATATATATATATATACATACATACACACATATCAATTTATGTGCACATATATTTTAGTAGAAGATAGCACGTGTCATTTGCAGAAGCTGAGAGCCCAATTCCCTAGCAGAACTGTATTTTATCTCCCTACTGAAAGCAGAGGCTCACAGCCTCAACATGGAGAGCGAAATCCACTGCTCCAAGCACACCCTGACCCCCTGCACAGCGCAGAGGAGTGCAGCTGCCATGAGCTGAGGTCTCCCAGGACACCCAGCACAGAGAATACAGCCAGCAATACAGGCGAGGCTCCCTTTGACACACCCTGGACATTTTTCTTACATAGTGTGTTGTCTAGAATTTTTGCACATGTGCGGCAAGAGCAGCCTACTTTTGGGGAGATATTTTCAAAAATTCAAGGAGGATTCGATTGGATCTGTCTGCCTCTCTAGAACACTAGCCGCTGCTGCTACCACCATTTTGGTTCATCTCCGTAAAACTTCTTTTTTTTTTTACATAGTATGCTCAGAGTTTCTGGGCATGTGGGGCAGGAACAGTCTACTTTTGAAAAGATTTCTTCAAAAATTCAAGGTGGATTTGGTTTAATCTATCTGCCTCTCCTGAATACTGGCCGCTGCCACCGCCTTTATGGTCTCTCAGAGAGTATGTTTTTGTTAACTATTCCTGTGCATGTGTGGCAGGAGCAGTCTGCTTTCTGATCTGTTCTGGGATATCCCTCTAAAAATCACTTTTCTTGCAGTGGCAGGTGCCGCACTGTAGTCTTGCCTCTAAATCTGGCATTTTCCATTCTCTCTCCTATATTTCAGATAGGAAGTCATGACTGGAAATGTTTCTCTGTGTTTTCCCAATCAGTTATGAAGCCAAAATTTGTTGTCCAGGGTTTCTCAGGGGGATGCATATCCTATTCGGCAACTGCTAACCATCTCCACTGCGGCCCTGGTCGCCGCTGCAGCTGGGGCTCCATCTGGCATGCTCCAAATATTTTTCTTACATAGGATGTTGTCCAGAGTTCCTGAGCATGTGGGGCAGGTGCAGTGTACTTTCGGGGAGATTTCCTCAAAAGTTCAGGGTGGATTAGATTGAATTTACCTGCCTCTCCCTGATACTGGCCATTGTCACAGCCGCCATTTGGCCCTCCTCCGGAGCATTTTTCTTACATAGTGTGTTGTTCAGGATTCCTGAGCATGTGGGGCAGGAGTAGTCTAGATTTATCCAACAGTTCAAGGCAGGTTGGATTGCTTTTATCTACCTCTCCCGAATACTGGCCGCAGCTGCCACTGCCTTCTCTGCCGTCTTGGTACGTCTCTCTTATATTTTAGTTAGGAAGTCATGGCTATAAATGTCTCTATATATTGTCCCAATCAGATATTAAACCAAAATCTGATGTCTGGGGTTTCTCAGAGGAATACCTTTCTTATTTGGCCGCTGCCAGCTATTGTTGCTGGGGCCGCCATCTTCAAATCTATTATTATTCTTTATTATTCATCTTTCATATATTCAAATAGTAGCTACTAAGCAACTTTCCATGTAATATTTTCAAAACCATATATAATGAAAATGATTTGAAGAGAGAACTAATGAAACAGAAAAAGTCCTCTAAGACACTAATAACACAGTGCATGGTCAGCTACAAAATCAGTATTGAATACAAATTGCTTTGGTTTCAGAGCACTGCTTTGGCTTCATCTGTGTTTGACTTCCTTGGTCAAATCCAGCGTTAAATGACCACAGCTTCTAGGTAGTCTCATTGAGTTCTTCCCTTTCTCCTCCTCCTCCCCTTCTCCTCCTCCTCCTTCTCCTCCTCCTCCTCCTCCTCCTCCTCCTCCTCCTTCTTCTTCTTCTTCTTCTTCTTCTTCTTCTTCTTCTTCTTCTTCTTCCTTTTTTTCTTTTGGTGCATTGTAGTCATACATTTTAATGACTGACAGATGGTAGAGGCATACATGCACACATCACTCATTTTAGAGTTCTGTTTTTACTGTTCATAAGTCCTAAGAAATCGAAACCTTTTATGCCTACGGTCCATGATATTTTGGAACTGGGCTTCTTTATTTGCGGTAAGCACAAAAATCAGGCAACACTAAGAATTTAAGCAAATGAAGATAAACTTGCAACCTGAGTGGTGAGGGCTTCAGCACATGAGGTGATCTGCTAAAATTTGATACAAAATGCAGAATCAGCCTGTCACCTCAGTGGTGGCTTAGAAAGAATAAGTTAATTGACATCTGTGAGTCTTAGGAATATGTATCCATCAACATTCTTATAGTTATAATCAAATTATATTATTACCTATCTTAGAGAAAAGGAGATTTATTTTTGTACAGTTTCCTGATCAGTCTTTGTGAGGCTTGGAGCCCTGAATCTCAGCACATGGGAACAGGGGATTGAAGGAGAGCCCATGGACAGTGCTCTTCACATCATGAAGGTTAGAAGCCAGAGAGTGAGAGCAGAGGGAGGAGGGACCCTTTATATAATCCCCAGGGCTATACTCCCAAGATACACCCTACTGGCCTACCAGGTACCACCAGGGAAATCCAGTAATAGATTTATCCACTTCTGGGATTATAACCCTCATACTCAGTTACATCAGTTTCAAACATTCAGTGAGCTCTTTAGAGGACATTTTATATTTAACTGTAACAGGATCATTATTTAATTTCTCTTTTTTATTTAAAAATGTGTGTGTGTGTGTGTGTGTGTGTGTGTGTGTGTGTGTAAGTGTTTTACTGGGAATTAAACGCAGGGCATTATACTTCCAAGCTACACCCCCAGCTTAATTTTATTTTTTTATTTAGAAATAGGGTCTGGCTAGGCAGCTGAAAGCATCAGCAATTGCTGAGGCTGAATTTGAACCTGTGACCTTGTATCTTCACCTCCCCAATATTGGTATTTACAGGTATGTACAACTACACTAGGTTATGTGGGTGTTTAGAGCTCTAACTTATTTCTCCCAACTATAAAATCACATAAGATCAAACCCAAAGTTCTATTTAGACACTATAAAATAAATCATTTGGAAAAAATGTACAGAATATACTGGTATGATAATATTCACACAGGGCATAGGATTGTGAAGTTAAAGAAGATTCTGGACAAAAATAAAACTGTAGAGGAATATCTTTGGGCTTGTGAAACACGGAAAGACCTAAAATAAATGTGTGGAAAGGCTATGTACTGCACTTAAACAGCATCCTTAGTCTTATTTCCTTGAAATCACCAGAGGAGAAAGTGTTCTCTCAGGATGATTGCAATACCTAAGGGAAAATTGGAGGCACATCTAAAATCTTGATCATGAGCACCAAGAAGTATACATCTTTAATCAAGGGTGAGCTGTTGGTAGTGTTATTGCAACTCGAATGCCAAGGCATTTAAGTTTTAAAGAAAAAAATCCCCAGAGACCTGCTGACAGGCTAGCCTTGTTGCTGATCGCATATATGGATTTAGGGTGAGGCTTTTTAAAAGTAAACACAGCCCAGATTACATCCTGTGGGGAAAACTCTAGCAAATAGTCACTTGTGATTAATTGGCTACAAAATGTCACCCTCAAACTTTTTAAATACAGGTAGAAAACACCCTTTCAAGAAGGAGAACTCTCTTTGAAGAAAATAATGCACTGAGGAGGTTTACATATTTGATTCTACATTGCTGATGAGCTAGTTTCCCTGCCTTTGCTGGAAAATTAGAGTCACAGGTTACTGTGTTAAAATATTTATGTCATCTTGTTTGAGGACAAGTAATATGTAACATGGTGATTTTCTAACAGAGTCTATAATTTTATTTTAGTCAGGAAGATAACTCAATACTATATTACCATAACTCTGAGTTCATTTGGAGAGATCTAAAGTATGTAAGTATACAGTTTAGCATATGTTTATATGGGGAATACAATCCACATGATTTTAGTTATATAGTTGATATTCAATTGCATTTATATGCAACCTATGTTGATAGATGATGTATTACTAAAAGCTAAACATTATAAACCTTCCATTATCAAAAAAGCAAAATAATAACCCATGAGGACATAATATCCACCAAAATAATCTCCCACAGATTATGTTTCCACTCTATTTTTAAGTAAATTGTCTATTTCCTCTTAATTTGATGTATTCATGAAAACATATTTTTAATCAATTTAGAACAATTTGGCAAGACAGTTCACTATTAGTACCATATACATTACCAAGGATCAGCAGATTTCATAAGAAGTAATTGATCTGGTTTAATGCTTTTGATATGGTTGAAAGATGATTGTTTTTGTCACATAGTCTAGATTAAAGTACAGTTTTTACACTAGGCAATTAAGTTATTTTTGTTATTTCTTATAAATGTAACTTTGTATGAATTAATTTTTAAATGCAGATTTTTTCACATTCTCAAATAATCTGATAAAATAATCAATTCTATAAGAAGGTGACATGGGAAGAGGGGAAAGTAAGTCTCCAAATATTTACAGAAAAGCCTAGAAACAGATATATGCCCCTTTAAGTTTAGGGAACAGCACTAGCTATACTCTCTAATTCTCAACTTCCTCATCTATAAAAAATGAGATAAAACATTCATATTATAGGTTTACCTTTTGAATAGGTTGAAAATATGTATTTTATTCTATGCAGTAAAACTTCTACCAGAATAAAATCTCACACACAGAATAGGAGCTGATGTTATTACTATTCACATGCTCTTTCACTTTTAAGATATCAAAAGTAAGCCAGGCATAGTAGTGCATGTTTCTAATCCCTGTATTTGGGAGGATGAGACAGGATGATCATGGTTCATGGACAGCCTGGGCTACTTAGTGAGGTCCTTTGTATCTCAGTGAGACTTGTTTCAAAATAAAGAATAAAAAATAGGAATGAGATTGTAGCGCAGAACTAGAATGTTCCTGGGTTCCATCCCTAGTACTTAAAAAAAAAAAGTCAAAAGTATAACCACTTTTTAAAAATAATTAAGCAAGAGATATTTTCCTAATCTCTATTTTAGAGACTGATACACAAAAATTAATTTCTTTAAACTAAGTTTATAAACATGTTTACTTCACTTATCATTAAAAGATGTGACATTTTGGTTATTACAACTATTTTTAATGAAGGCTATTTGCTTTTATATATGAAAGTAATCAATTCAAACTCATTATTAAGTATTATTGATTTATTAATTACACAGAAGGTTTTATTAAATATTCTAAAAGCTCAAAGTAAGATAGAGAGCCTGGGACAGGAGGATCACAGGTTTGCAGCCAACCCCAGTTACTTAGGCCCTCTGCAACTTAGTAAGACTGTTTCAAAATAAAGAATAAAAAATAAGGCTATGGAGGGAGGTAGAATGTCCCATAGTTCAATCCCTAGTACCACAAAAAGAAGTGACATAGAATGTAAGATTTTATCATAATTTTCTAGAGCTAAATCATAGAACCAATAGTAGACTAATACATTTGAGTATATTGTCATTATTTCTAGGCAATAGAAAGTAGCACTAGTAAGTAGCATGTAAACAATTACTTATCAAATGTAAACAATCTTAAAATCTAGGAACAAGAGAAAGCACTGCACATCTCTTGAATGAAACAAATCAATTCACCAATAAACATAATAAGTAGAAACCTGAGCTATAGATAGATTTGTTATTTCCCTTAATTATGTAGAAACATTAATAAATATTTTTAAATTATAACTAACATCACAAAAATACCATCCATGTATTAAGTGTAATGTATTTGTCACTGTGATTGAATATTGGTGTCTGTCTCCTGGATTTGAAACTGCTTGTATATTGTTAAGCAGAGAGTTCTGGTGAAAAGTATCTGGTACCTTATCACATACGGATAAATATATAAAATCATAAATTTTGGAGACAAAAATATTCTGAATACCATTCATTTAAATTTTATGCTGATAATATAAATTTGATATCTGATATTGATAATGAAACTGAGGCTTACAGATAAGTCTTTTCAAAGTAAAAGAGCTAGAAAATGACCAATTCTAAGTAGTTATCAGCCCTGCTAATGCCTAGGTCTGCTTTTTTCTTCAACACATTGTCCTTAGAGATTTTGAATGATCAGAAGCAGTGTCACACATCCAAGCTAGTGTACCTCCATGACTGTGGGTGGGAATGGGTTTCGGCATTTGTAATGCTTTGTAACAAGCTTTCTGGTGGCTGCTAAAACTAGATATTCTCAGATTCCTGAGCATGAAGACACATACAGGGAGAGGCAAAGCAGGCACTGAGAATCCCTTGTTCTGGCAACTCTACTCAGTCCCCAGTGGAGTTTGAGATGAACTCAAAGTAGCTCCATAATTGAAACATCCTCAAGTTGGTTCTTGAGTTTGTTTGACTTGATCCCAGGAAGCTCTGATAACGGTCTTGATTTCTTGATTTGAGGCACTTCTTGTATATTTCTTGCTTCAAACCTGGAATTCGCCATTTTTCTATGAAATATTTTTTTGCTTAAAAATAGAAAAAGAGCTTTTAGAGCCGATGTCTTCCCTGTGGTTGATATGCATCACCACTGCCATAGTTATTGCTTTTAGGCTTTCAGTGGACAGAAACTGTGTTGTGTGTGTGAGTGTGTTAAACTTCTTAGCATCCAGAAGGATTTTCCTTAGGCTCTAATATATGTCCCAATTCACAAGGCCACCGTTGGTCACATTTGATATCATTTTTATATAGAAGTACAAAGGAGGAAACACAGCAAAGGAGGTCAGCTTCAAACATTCTTTTGCAATGAAAATAATTCTTTAACATCTGCTTACATAACTTTCTAGGAACCATCTCTAACCCTTTCCCTAGAAGTCAAGGTTCAAGGGAACAAAGCTCACTTCAGGCAATGAGG